>NC_056749.1:363466167-363560448 GCF_019279795.1 Protopterus annectens
TCCCTTTTTTCAAAAACCCAATGTTGACAGTCCACGTAAATCTCAGTAGGACTCTAAGGAAGGATATTCATGAGCACAGCTGAGTCAAAGACAGCTCATCCCTATAGACCAGATCCAATTTGTAATGAACAATAAAGGTATGAGGGTTAGCCCAAGTTGTAGCTGCACAAATATCATCGTAGGAAGTTTTAGACAAAAAGGCTGAAGAAGTGGCCACAGAACTGGTGGAATTGGCTTTTGGTGGTTTTGGTAATGGCAAACCCACATTTTCATATACAAAGGTAATACCAGTCAACCATTTGGCTTAAGTTACTTTAGAAACTTATTTGCCTACTTTTGATTCAGAAAAAGAAGCAAACAATTGTTCAGATTTCCTCAAATTGTTGGTTCTGTGAAGATAAAAAAGGTAACTGACTGTTGACATCCAACAGGTGTAACATATATTCTCCTTTACTGCAGAAATTTTGAATGAAGACTGGAAGGTGATAACCTGATTAATATTGGATTCTGGCACCAGCTAGTAGAAAGGAAGGACAGGTCCATAAAGATGCACTATCCTTGTGAAAAATCAAAGAAGAAGGTTTAGACGACAGAGCCTGAAGTTCTGACAACCTTCTGGTAGGAGACCGTTTTCCAGGTCAAAAATTTTAAATCACAATTCGCTGGTAGTTCAAAGGGGGGAGGGTTGGGTTAAGGCCTGTAAAAACAATATTTAAATCCCAAGGAGGAGTAGGATCCTTTAATGGAGATCTAAGTAGATATTTTCTTCTAAGAAAGTCTATGCAAAGCCTGGAAGATGCTAATGTTGAATTATTTACTCCTACATGACAATTAGGAATGCCTGCTAATAGTACTCTGGCAGTTGAGGAGGTAGTCTCTTCACTGAAAATTGTAGCAAAAAAATCACGAACCTTAGAAAGCAGAGCTGAAAAGGGATCAAAATTATTTTTATTTGCCCAAAAAACAAATATTTTCCATTTACTTTTGTAAACCTTTCTAGTGGAAGCTTTGTGGGATAACAGACTATGATGGACAGAGGAGGACAGCCTGAATTGTCTAGCAATTATAGGGACTGCAGAAACAATGAGGTCAACTTGAGGTCCGAAATGTCTGGATGAGTCATGTCCATCTGTTAAGACAGTACTGGAGTTGGATCCAGAATCCAGGGTAGGTGTAGAAGATGAAGCCAACGGAAGGGAAACAAGATCTGACGAGGCCAGTAAGGTGCAATGAGAACTGTGCTCTTTAATCCAGATGCTTTGTGGAGAAACTTGGGAATGAGGGGTATCATGGGGTAAGCACAAAAGAGACAGGAGGGCCAAGCAAGAAGTAGAGTGTCTCTTGGGGATTCCCCACTGGGAGGATCAGGGCAAAGAACCTGCTGTACTTGTTATTGAGGGGAGATGCAAACAGAGTTCAGCATGTCTGGCCCCATCACTGGAAAATCCTCTCTGTCACATTCATGTTGAGAGACCACTTGTGAGGCATTAGAATAAATCTGCTTAACTTGTCTGCAATTACTTTGGACTTCCCCAGGATGTATGTTGCTATCAAAAAGCGATTGGATGAGATTGCCCATTGCCATACTCTCATAGCTTCTCGACAAAGAGGGTAAGAGATCTGGTTCCCCTTGTTTGTTGATGTATCAGACTACTGACATATTGTCCATCTGAATCGCAACAGTCCCTGTTGGGAGAGCATCTTGGAAGGTCTGCAAGACTAGGACAGCTCTCACTTCCAGGACATTGATATGCATGTTGGCCTCTTTGGGGGACCATGTGCCTTGGACCACTCCTTCCCAACAAGTGCCCCCTCACCCGATCTGTGAGGTGTCCATGGTCACTGTGGCCTTGAGTCGAGGGAGAACAAAGGGACGGCGTTCTTGTATTTTGTTGGAATGGATCTAACATAGAAGGTAATTTTTGCAAGCCTGTTATTTTGACTTGACTGGATAATGGTTATTGAAGAATAGACCACTGAGTTGCGAATGTCCATTGAAGGATTCTCATGTGGTACCTTGCCAGCAGTACAAGAGTGATTGCTGCTGACATGGACCCAATCCTTGGAGTATCAGATGAGCTGAAAGAGAAGGACTTTGAAAGATCTTTCTGACCTGGAAATGAACTGTTTGAACTCGGAACAGAGGGAGAGAACCTATCTGAGTGATCATAATGAACAAAGCACTGATGAATTCCAATATCTGAGTTAGTTTGGGTTGAGATTTATTGCAACTGACAGAAATACCCAGACAACAGCATAACTGGAGTAAGTAGTCCTGACCTTGAATTAGATGATGCCTGATAGGAGTGGTTAAGAGCTAGTTGTCCAGATATGGAAACACTCAGAATCCCATCAGTCTCAGGTAAGCTGCAACTACTACCATACACTTGGTAAACACCCTGGGGGTTATGAGGAGACCAAAGTGTAGTTCTCTGAATTGATGACTGGCTCTCAGCCAGAAGCATAGATATTTCTTGGGGACTCTTCATTTTTATGTGATAGTACACATCCTGAAGATCTATCAAGCAAATCCAGTCTTCCTTGTGCAGAAAAGGCAGAATAGACTGAACCATGACCATCTGGAACTTTGTATATTGAACTGATCAATTTAGTTTGCTGAGATCGAAGATTGGCCTCCAGTCCCCTTTCTTCTTTGGCACTAAAAAGAATCTTGAATAAGTTCCAGACTCTTTCTGGTCTGGGGGTACCTCTTGGATGACTCTTTCTAGCAGCTTGTTTATTTCTAGTGCTGCTGCTTTCCACTGATTGGGTGGATCATCAGGGATTTTGTTTGCTACTGACAGGGGTGGATAGGAATATGGTATTATATAACCTCTGGATATTATCTTCCATGCTGAGGAATCTTTTGTGATTTCTAGTCAGGCTGTCTGGTACAGGGACAATTGACCCCTGACTGCCTCCAGAGATGGACAGTCAGGCCTCCTTTCAGGAGAACTGATCGGATCTGTCAGAGAAAGTATCCATAGATCCCTGGTTATGTGGACCACCTCTGCTGTGGAGAAAGAGTCTTCCATTAGGTGTTCATCTTCTGCCCCTGGAGTAACCGTCTCCACATAGATCTTGGAAGGGACCCTGGGATTTTTTGAACAACATTTTCTGTCTGCCTCATTAATTCCTAGGAAAGGTCCATTGAGTGGTCAAAAAATGTACGCCCAGAGCAGATAGGGGTTTTCCTTCTCTCATCACACCTAGAGTGTGTGCCTTTTACTCTGGGGCCAAATAAGGAATTTCTGTCAAAGGAAGCATTGACTAAAGATTTGAAGGGTTCCACAAAGTCACAAGCACATCTAGGCATGTCTTCTGATGGAAATTCCTGAATCCGCCACCTGTGAGGTACCTTCAGCCACGTGGGTAAGTCTCATAGCCAAGTTTGAAATAGACTGAAGGGTAGCCAACTGAGGAAATGGTGCTCTCTACCTGTGTTCCCAGGAGGGATTTGGAAAGTTCTTTAATCAAATCCCTCTGAAGTCTCGTACAATGTGCCAAATAATTCAGTGACCTAAGAATGAAGGTTGCTGAAGCACAGACGCTTCCCCAATTTGTCCAGTGCCCTAGATTCCCTTTTATGGTAGTGGACAGAAACTTTGTTCTGCAAGTTCCTTCTTAGTGGCTGACACTACAACCATGGCATCAACAGGTACGCTTTTACTCCAATATATTATATCCTTAGGTGGTGCAAGGATCCTATCTAGTATATTAGGGATAGGGGCTCAATCATGACAGGCTCCTTCCAGGCCCATCAAGAGACCAAATCAGTGAAATCACTGGTGGGCTGAGTCAACCAGGAGGTAGATGAGACAGTGCCAAAGGCCTCCAGGAAAACCAACCTCACTTGGGAAGGGTTACTGGGGGACCAACCACCCCTTTGTTTCAGGAGTTCTATAATGTTTCATTGGGTGGTAATCTGGGGACCCTTCCCCTTCATCAAAGTCAGTGTCCACTGTGACAAACTCTTATGGATAGCATAACTGCCTCCTTTTGCACTCCCTCTTCCTAGGGATTTTTTGGTGGGATGCTCCAGAGAGGTATCAGAAGAGATTACTATACCATGCTGGGTGGTCTGGAGACTGGTTCAGGTAAGCTGTCCCAGTGGAATAGATGACTAAGGCTCTGGATGCAGAATCAAAATGGGACTGGTTAGTTGGAGCTGTAGAAGGAAGACAAGTCTGAACTCTGGGAACAGAAAAGGCTCTCTCCACTACCTCTTCGAAGGCAGAATTCCTTGGAGAAAAAGAGATGGATCTGATAAGGCAGGCTTATTGACTGTCAGTTCCCTTCTCCCTGAAGACAAACTAATCAACGAAGAAGGAACCGAGCTGTCCAGCACTGAAGCTCCAAGGGGAAGAGAAGGCTCTGATACCTTCTGAGTCAAGTCCAACACCCTGGAGCCAGCGCTGAGATTACAGTTCTGAGAATCATCCAGCTCCAAAGTACTCAGTGCCAGACAACTCGGAGACACCACTGGAGTCGAAAGATGCCAACATCTTCTGATCCGAGGCAGATTACTCCAGGAATTTCAGATCCAATGGCACCAAAATTAAAGGTCAGATTGGAGAAGTATAGTCAATAGTGGACCAGTAGTTCTGACAAGGGTCTCCAGACCCAATGAGGTTGGAGCTGGAAGAACTCCCATTTGCACCTGCATCCTGAGGAACTTCATTATCCTGTCCACATCAACTTCTGTAAGGTTCTTGAAAAATTGAATGGATGAGGCCAGGATGAGTGTCTTGACTGGTGCCAAGAACATTGTGCCAAAAAGGGGAATGGGGGCTGAGAGGAAATCTGATCCAGCAAAAGCCGAGGTGAATGGATCCATGGAGATTTATCAGATATAGATTTCAGATCGGAAGCTGTTGGATTCAACTTTTTGGCTAGTTTAAGAGAAGGCTCTGATAATGGAGATGAAGTAGCAGATTGTCAGATCCAGAGATCTCTTACATGATTCTTTAGTGTGAGAATCTCCTTTGTCAACTCTTTTGGAGGTTTGACTCCCGGAGGTTGTAGATGCAGGTTCAGAGGGCAGCAATTCCCCTTAGAATAAGTTTTTTCTTCCTATCGTTTAAGGAACAGGAATTAAATCCTTTACAGATATCACAGCGTCCAGATGAGTGGGCCTTAAACAACAGATGCACTTTAAGTGCGCATCTGAGTCAGGTATTTTGCGGCCATAGGCCATGCATTTTTTAAAAGCTGAAGGTCCGTCAGACATAGTTAACAGAAAAAAACAAGTAGAAGAGTTAAGTTAGCAAAAACATTTATTTATTTATTTTTTTTAACAGATAGGAAAGGGAAAGGAATTACCAACGATGGCAAGTAAAAGGGAAGAACTAAAAAGTACTCTACAGGATATCTAAAAAGGGAGAAAGAAATTTAGCAGTAACTTTCTAAGATAATTAAAGGGACGAAAAGGAGTGAAAATATATGCAATTGTTTGAATTATATAGAAATTAAACTAACTCATGAAAAATATTAAGGCTCACTCCAGTTTCCAGCAAACTTGTCTGAACGCTATGGCAGCAAATGAAATCTGAGGTATGTAAAGTGATGAGGGCATTATGGGTAAAGGAAGGGGGTTGAGAATTTCACTGTTCTATGAACT
Organism: Protopterus annectens; assembly: GCF_019279795.1. Lineage (NCBI taxonomy): Eukaryota > Metazoa > Chordata > Ceratodontiformes > Protopteridae > Protopterus > Protopterus annectens. The sequence continues at coordinate 363,471,788 of NC_056749.1, forward strand.
TGAAGTGACTGAGTTGAATCCAAGGATCAGATTCAAATCCAGTAGTTGAGGAATGAATGAAAATGACAACGTCCGATTCTATTTTTTTACTGTTTTGTTGATTTAAGACAGTACTGCAGCATGCAGTTAACCAAGCCTTGACAATGTCCAAATCACCATGATTTGCCCTAAATGAAACAAGATTCTAGGAGTACAGGTATCAAATTCAAATCATGGGCCTAAGTACAACCTTTCACATCTGACAGGAGTACAATCTGCCATACACATAGGTGAAAAATGGAGCAAAGTGAAAATTTACACCTCAAGGGGTGGCAAGTTTGCAGTTTCAGGGGAGCAGCATGGGAGTGTTAAACATGCTAATCTCCCTCCTCAAATAACACTTGGTGTGTCTGTATGTTTACATTTTGCTTGCATTTCCCAAGGAAAATGCAAATGTTTTGCCGATTCGTTTACTATTCAATATATACACCAATACTGTGAACGCAAATCCATTCAAAGTCTACAGTACATTGCTGGTTTTGCTTATTTAATATGTAATTAATTATACACCAGTCATGTTCATTGTGCATTAGTGAATTAATCTGATATTTACAAGAAATAGAAGTTATGTTCTTACCATAACGTTCCATGTTAGTTGTCTTCTTCTCGCCTTCTTCTTGCTGGATGGGTTCGGAGCCGACCTCGGCTCCGACTCGGCCACTCTAAAAGCTCGAGAGTTGGTTCCACCGGCTCGAGGCTCCCCTTATATCCCACAATGCTAGGCGAGAGTTACCTCAGATCTCGTTTGTAAGCTAACCCCAGCTTATAATAGTAACAGAATAACTATAGAAACAGAGTCCACCTCTAACAACAGGAAGGAAGAAGGGTGACCTACATCCTGATCCAGGAAGTATGCAGAACAGCATATGCCTAAGAAAGAGGTGGTAGAAAGAGAGGTCACGATCACAACTCCTCTAGGTCTGTCCAGGCCAGGGGGAAGGAGGGTGGGACGCAAGAAGAAGGCGAGAAGAAGACAACTAACATGGAACGTTATGGTAAGAACATAACTTCTATATGTTAAGTTGTCTATCTCGCCTTCATTCTTGCTGGATGGGACCGCGTCCCTAGCACCTTGTCCCGGGTGGCCTAACGGAACAGACTCCTGAGAACAGTGGAACCAAAATTAGCTCTATGCCTAGAAGCTAAATCCAACTTATAATGAGAAATAAAAGTGTGAGGAGTAGCCCAAGTAGCCGCTGCACAAATGGTGTCAATAGGCAGTCTGTCTTGGAAGGCTAAAGAAGTAGCCAAAGCTCTGGTGGAATGGGCTTTAGGTTTATTGGGCAATTTTTGTTGTCTAATTTCATATACCAGGGAAATCAAAGATGTTAGCCATCTGGATAATGATACCTTTGAAACTGAAACTCCCTTTCTGCTTTCCGCATAGGAGACAAACAGCTGATCAGATTTTCTGAATTGTTTTGTTCTATCCTAGTACCTCAATTGACGATGAACATCCAGGCAGTGTAATTTTTGTTCAGACCTATTGGAATACTCTGGAAAAAAGACAGGGAGGTCAATGCTTTGGTTTAGATTTGATGTCGAGACCACCTTAGGCAAAAAGGACGGGTTAGTCCGTAAAGATACTCTGTCCTTATGAAACAAAAGATAAGGAGGACGACAACTGAGTGCTTGAAGCTCTGAAACTCTTCTAGCTGATGTAATAGCTACCAGAAAAAGAGTTTTCCATGATAACAATTTTAAGGAACAGGAAGCTGCAGGTTCGAAAGGGGGAAGAATCAAAGAAGCAAGAACTAAATTTAGGTCCCAAGGAGAAGGAGGATTTCTTATAGGAGGTCTGAGAAGAAAAACTCCTTTCAAAAAGGCTTTGCAGAGTTTGTGGGACATTAGGGCAGATTCAGAAATACCCACATGAAAATTAGAAATAGCTGCCAATTGAACTTTAAGTGTAGAGGGAGATGAACCTACATGGAAGAGTTCAGCTAGAAAATCAAGGACTAGTTGGATGGAAGTGGTGAAAGGATCTATGTCCTTTCCTTGTGCCCAATATGAGAAGCGTTTCCACTTACTCAAATAAATCTTTCAAGTGGAAGATTTATGGGAAGCTATCAATATATCTCTAACCGAATGAGATAATTGAGGAAGCCTGGCTAAGGTTGGAACTGGAGGAACCAAGCAGTGAGGTTCAGAGAGGGGAGGGAGCGATGAAACTGACCCGACTGATGGATCAAAAGATCTGGAACTAGGTCCAGATTCCACGGTCGCTCCAAGAGAAAACGATGTAGAAAGGGGAACCACACTTGTCGAGGCCAGTAAGGAGCAATGAGGATCAACGAGGCCTTCTGAGCGATAGCTTTCTGTATTACTTGAGAGATCAGTGGGAAAGGAGGAAATGCATACAGAAGTCCCCGGGGCCAAACTTGGACTAGAGCGTCTCTGCTGGGTTGGCCTGGTAAAGGGAAGAGAGTGAAATATTCTCTGCACTTGCTGTTTTGGGGAGTAGCAAAAAGATCGCAGCAAGGCTGACCCCACTTGAGAAAAATTTCTCTCACTACAGAGTCTTTCAGAGACCACTCTTGAGGCATGAGAATAGCTCTGCTCAACTTGTCCGCAATATGATTGGACTTCCCGGGGATGTGCGTTGCTATCAGAAAACGCTGAGAAGAAATCGCCCATTGCCACAGTCTGAGTGCTTCTCGACACAGGGGATATGATCTGGTTCCGCCTTGTTTGTTGATGTACCACACTACAGACATATTGTCTGTCTGGATTGCAATTGTTCCCAAGGGAAGAGAGTCTTGAAGGGCTTGCAACGCTAAAAGCACTGCTCTCATCTCCAGAACATTTATGTGCAAGTGGCATTTGTTTGGTTGCCATGTGCCCTGGACTGTCCTGCCCTGATAATGCCCCCACCGATCAGGGAGGCATCCGTTGTCAGTGTAGCAACCGGAGGAGGTGGAACAAAGGGTCTTCCCGACAGGAGCTGGGGGGAAGACATCCACCACATGAGATGCTTTTTGCACGCTTGCGTGATCACAATGGTGTGAGACATTGGTAGTTCCTGGTATGACCATTGAGTAAAAAGCATCCACTGAAGGATCCGCATGTGGTATCTGGCTAATGGAAGGAGAGGTATGGCCGCTGCCATAATTCCCAACACCTTTAGAACTAACCTGGCTTTGATTCTGTTGTTGTTGAGAAGGAGTGATACCAATTTGTGAATGTCTGACATCCTTTGATGTGTTAGCCTTGCAGACATGTTTATCGTATCTAGGTTTGCGCCTATGTAGGTAATAGTACGACAAGGCGACAAAACAGACTTTTCGCAATTTATTGAAATACCCAGTTTTTGACAAACGCGAAAAGTATAATCTCTGGCCATCAGAAGGAGATGCTTGGTGGGAGCTGTGAGGAGCCAGTCGTCCAAATATGGAAACACCTGGAATCCTTGTCGTCTCAGGTGAGAAGCTACCACTGCCATGCATTTGGTAAACACCGGGGCAGTGGTGAGACCAAAGGGCAGGGCCCTGAACTGAAAATGACTGGTTCCCAGCCTGAAGCGGAGGAATCTTCTGGAGCGCCTGTTCATTTTATGTGATAGTACGCATCCCGAAGGTCTATAGAGCACATCCAGTTTCCTTTGCCCAAAGGGAAGGATGGATTGCAGCGTGACCATCGAAATCTTGTTTTCTTGACTGATTTGTTCAAGACACTGAGATCCAATATCGGTCTCCAGTCCCCTGTTTTCTTTGGAACTAAAAGAACCTTGAGTAGATTCCGGATCCTTGTTGGTCTGCTGGCACTGGCTGAATTGCTCTTTTGCAAGCAGTTTTGAAATTTCCAAAGCTGCTAGATCCCTTTGAGCGGTGGAACATCTGGAAGGGATTTTTTGACTGATTTGGAAAGCGAAGAAAGGGGATAGAATAGCCTTCGAAATGATGGACTGTACCCATTTGTCTTGAGTCAGGGATAGCCAGGCTTCTGGGTACAGTGACAATCTTCCCGACTGCCTCCGAAGATGGGCAGTCGGGCAACACCTCAGGGATGCTGAAAGGGCTTGTCAGGAAGGCTTCCCGATTGCCCTGGTTCTGCGGACCCCCTGCCCCTAGGGCGGCGTCTACCATTGTTATTCCCACCTCTGCCTTTGGTAGGAACGACTCTGTGCATCAGGCGAAGTCCCTTGAGATTGTTTATGGAACCACATCTTTCCACCCTTCTGGCCTTTGGGGTAAGGCCTGGAAGGAGTCGAAAATGGACTCCGACGGCAGAAAGGGTCTTGCCATCAGTCTCGCACCTAGTCAGGGTTTCTTTCACTTGAGGACCAAAGAGAGATGATCCATCAAAAGGGGAGTTCGTGAAAGACGTCTTGAAAGGGTCCAAAATTGCATAGCCGCATCCAGGCGTGCCTACGTAAGGCCACCCCTGTCCCTGCGGCTCTGCTCGCTCCATCAGCCACGTAAGAAAGGAGGCGCATGGAGGAGTTGGATATGGAATTAAGGGTAGCCAGCTGCGTGCTCATCTTGTCTTGGAAACCCGCAGCTGTAGGATCCTTTAACATTTCACTCGCTTCCTTGATCAAGTCCCTTTGAAGACGAGTAAAATGGCACAGGTAGTTCAGCAAACGCATGGTAAATGTCGCTGAGGAGAACATCCGCTTCCCGTACCTATCCATGGACCTAGATTCCTTGTTAGGTGGATGGACAGGTACTGAAGGATCAGCTAATTCCTTCTTTGTGGCAGCAGCTACCACCATAGCATCCACAGAAACTCCTTTTGTTAGAAATTGCTTGTCTGCTGGAGCTGTTATGAATTTAGAAGGTCTCCTGGGAGTGGGGTCCACTGAATCAGGAGCCGTCCATGCCTTCTTAGCAACCACCTGCATGAGGGGGTCAAGGGGGACACCCAGGAGGTGGAAGGACGAGCCAAACGCCTCAAGATACACAGATTCGTCCTCCGAAGGGTTGAGGGCTGGCCAATTTCCCCTCTGTTTCAGGATCTCCAGAATGTCTGCAAATGAGACATCTTCAGAAGGGGAACGGGGAACCCTCAGAATCATCCAAATCTGTGTCTGGCGTGATGGACTCAGGTGAGTCAATGTGTTTCCTCTTACACTTCCTCTTCCGAGGGGCTCTTCTGCCAAATCAGGAGAGGCCTCGGAAGAGGATGAAATCCCACAGGGGCTCCTGAGGAGCTGGCTCTCTGCGGTCCGGGATGAGGGAGTGAGTCGACTTACCCTGAGGCACCATAGAGGGAGGGGCGGAGCCGACTGTGGAGTAGAGCCAGGCTCTAACACACTCCGCATGAGCTCGTATGCACCCGTGTCCGCCAGAGCCAGAGGTCCCCCCTCCGAGGAGCTAAGAACCCCCTCGGCACCGACAGTGATGGCTCGAGGCCGATGTCGGAGCCGAACTCACCAGCGCCGAAGCCCCGAGAGGAGAGGGGGTCGGACAAGGGTCGATGCCACTCACCCCCTCGGAGCTGACGAGGGAAGTCCGGCGCCGAGATTCTTCCAAAGAAGAAAGCGGAGCAGACGACGGAGCCGAAGACAATTGTATCGGCTCCGGCGTAATCACAGTCTCGGTTCCGACACGACCCGGCTCGAACTCAAGAGAGTCGAAGGAGGAAAATGTTGATGGACCGGGGCAGGCATCGACTGATGAGTCGGGCTCTGAAGCATCTGGGCCAGTGCCTCAGACTTAAGTAGTCGACTCACTACCCTCTGAAGGTCATGATCCGACAGCCTCGATGACCTAGAGGAGTGAGACCTTTGGCTCCGTTCAGACAGCAGGGGAGATCCTGGAGCCAAATGAACGGAGCCAAGAGATGGTGACCTGGACCTCTTCCTAGTTGTCGGCTCCGAAGGTCTGGTCGGAGCCGACACGGGAACTTCTATAACCTCGGCTCCGGCCGGAGCCAAGGGAGCCACAGAAACTGTGGACTGAGACTTATCGGCTCCAGCCGGAGCAGATAAAGGCAAAGGTTGAGAAACCTGAGGTCTCGGCTCAGATACCGGAGCCGAAGACCTAGATGCCTTAGAGGGCTTCCCTGTTGAAACAGACAGGGAATCCTCTGGCTTCAGTAAGCCTCTAAGAATTAATTTATTTTTTCTTTCCTGCAGGACCCTGGGGCTGAAGCCATGGCACACAGCACAGGAGTCCTGCAGGTGCAAAGGCCCCAGACAATAGACACAAGAAGTGTGAGCGTCTGTCAGAGACATTTTCTGACAGCACGCATCACACTTCTTGAATCCGGAGACCTTTGCTTCTTTAGACATTGTGTCAGAACAGGAGTACACAAAACACGCACACACTAGTTATACCCTGTCCAATTAATACAATAAAAAATAGTAATACTAGTAATTTAAACTACAATAAACTACTATAAACACACACACTCCACTAGGGAAGGAAAGGCCTGTAGGCCCAAGGGAAGAACCAAAGGTTCTTGGGGAAAGAAACGGAAATTTTTTTGGGTAGGGAATAAAAGTTTTCTAACCTACACTAACTAAGACAAAAATTAAATTAAAGGGGTTTTTAAAGTCTAATTTTCACAAGAAAATAGTACTCACCAGGAACCGGTAGAAACAACCAACCTCGAAGCTGTAGCGGCAAACGAGATCTGAGGTAACTCTCGCCTAGCATTGTGGGATATAAGGGGAGCCTCGAGCCGGTGGAACCAACTCTCGAGCTTTTAGAGTGGCCGAGTCGGAGCCGAGGTCGGCTCCGAACCCATCCAGCAAGAATGAAGGCGAGATAGACAACTTAACATCCTGCTTTCACCATATACAGTCTCCTTTCTGCTTGCTTACTGACCAGACATCATTTTCCTCAACTTTACAATACATTTAAGTTTATATTAATGCAATCATGGAAAAAACAAGCACTCAGATCTTATTGTATTTCACTTCTGCATCTTGGACACTGGAGCATAAATGTTAGCTGTGCCTCTAACAATGCACTTCAGCTGAACCAATGAGAGATCAGAAATCAAAGCTGTCATTAGCTGAAGCACAGCAGTTGCTGCAACTAAGGTGCTTGCAATAAACAGACCACTCATGGACATCATCAAGATTATCTTGCAAGGGGTGTGCATTACATGTTTGTGTACTGCAATGAGTCTGTGGGCCAGATGTTTGAGATCACTGGTCTACAGTTTCAGAAGTCCTTGTTACACATGCTTTGCCGTAAGCCATTCAATACTGCTAAGTAAGATCATGTACCATAGTTCCAATGCTGCACGGGACAACTGAACTTGGGCTAAGATTATGGAACATTATCTGTTAAGTATGTGTGCAATATCATGACGTGTATTACCTGTCATGATAATGTGACTATATAGTAACATTCTTCTTAACAGTCATGCAAGGTTAGCATTTTCTAATTGATCTTTAAAACAGTGTGCATTATTTAAAAGTATAACCTCTTTAATGCATAATATTTACGTAAATATTCTAAGAGGATCTCCTGACAGGTACTTAATAAATTGAGCTACTTTTAGTCCTATCTTTGCTTAAAAATATATGGCAAGCACAATTTGTCTCTGCATGACCATTTATGTGAGTTTCATAAATAACACTTACTGCTTCCCTGTTGGATGGTTGTCGGAAGGTATCACTGTGCGAGTAGTCCCAGACCAGTTCTCCATCTCCTAATATATAAAAATCATGGATTAAAATTCCTTCATAAGCCATGAACTAGCATGAACTTAAAACTTCAGAAAAAGTAATAATATGATCAGTATTTTACTTTTTTACATAAAGTGTAGAAGTTGAAATGCAGATATGCATTCCTTCTTTTTCTTAGATGCTACCAAAAACTTTGAAAATTGTAGTAAGCTCTTAAAATTAATATTTTAAATTGCTTCATTTCTCTTCTGATTATGACACTACACTATAGTATACTGCAGTTCAGTTTTAGCTTGGTGCAAGGAGCACAGTGATTACACTCCAATATTCAGCAAAAGACAAATTAGTTAAGGCCTAGAGTGGTGCGAGACCCAATCTTAACAAATGTTAAGCACTCCCTACTGAAGTTAAGGTTGGCTCTAGCGTTATGCAGCAAAATCTGCCAGTACTGACAAATGACATCAGCAGAATAAAAGATTGGTTTCTACCAGCTGTCTGTACCAATAATGTGTCCCAGAGTAACAGGATGCGTGTTTGCATCCTGCAGAAAATGCAGGTAAAATCTGAAACTTAAGTGCATCAATACTTTACCCGAAAACCACAGAGTTTATGAGGAACAGACCAAAATATGAGGCAAAAAATCAGGCCATTCTGTGAAAATCTGGACAGCTGAAAGGCATGAAAGGTGAGTGCAAATGAAACTGACTGTTACCACTGCCATTCAGACAGCACTTGACAAGTGCTTAATGACTTTGAAAGCTGGCAAAACACTTGGCATTTCTTTTCCTTTTTTATTGTAACTAGCAGTGCATGCATACCTCTCAACTGTCCAGATTTTCACAGAATGCCCAGATTTTTGCCTCAAATTTTTGCTCTGCTCCTCATAAAATCTGTGATTTTCTGGACATTTGTGGCAAATCCGTGAGGACTAAATTCACTAAATAATGACAGGCATTTGAGTTTCAGACTGCATACACTTCAGAAAATGCATGGTAACAAAATGCCTTTTATTCTAGCAATTTTCTGGGTTTATAAGAGCAATATTGAAAATTTGTCCCCATTTTTGGCTTTGTCCAGATTTTTTTATGCTAAGAGGTTGAGAGCTGTAAGTACATATAGCACAAAGTTCCTTGCACTACAAAGAATTATGATCAGGTTGCCGATCCTAACCTATTGTGTGTTCTCGACATGGATGCCAAGATTCATCTCTTGAGTTTTGTCCAAGGTGTGAATTTCTTAGCATCCATGTCTCAGACACAGAATAAATTGGTTAGGATCAGCAACACACTCACAAACCCCTATATTAATACCAATAGCATACATAATTAAATGTTTAGATACAGTTCTGAGTAGTGATGTCAGAGAAACTGAATAGTGAATTTTTTGCATCTTTTCATGGTTGCATTTGAAAACGATGAAATAGAAAAATGTGAAAATAAAGAATAAATTAAAAATACCAAAACACAACACAGCACACCTTCTCTGGTGGAGTGTGTCACTTCTCATTTTGAATTTCAGATCAAAACTCATGAGGTTGTACCATCAAGGAAACAGGGTGGTGGCATCCCACTTTCTATGTTCCCCATTTGATATCCAATGGTTTTGCATTATCCCCTTTTGCAGTTTTCTCTTGTTTCTCATTCCATTTTGTATGTGAAGGGGATTTCAAGAAGGAAAATCAGCAAAAATAGATGCTAACACAAATTGCACAAATAATCCAATTCATACACAAAAACAAACAATGAATAAAGGAACCTAGGTACAATGATGCTGAACTACATTGTTTTCTTCAGTTTGTTTACCAGTTAAAAATTGTCAAGTCTGAGGTGCTCTCTTACAGGTACCATGAGGAAGTACAGTTGTGTACGTTAACCTACCATAACTGTAGATATGTGACCACATCACTGTTGCAGTAGCCTTAACTATACAGGATGTGTCCTGCCAAGGATAATGGAAAACCAGCATTAAGTGTCTTCCTTGCACACTGTACATCTGTTCTAAGGGTGGGATTACATCCTAATATAAGAGAGATGTATGGGCATGCCAAAAATCAGAACTTTCTTGACCAAAAGGTAGGCAGAAGCCTTAAGCTTTGAAGTAGTTTAGTCAAATCAGGTAAAGAAAAAAATATGCGAGAAGGGCAAAGGTAAAGTAAGGAACCACATCCCAGCCTGGAAAGAATAGGAAGGAAAGAAAACAGATTGTAAGTAGGAGAGTGATAATACTGCAACAGTGATCTATTCAAACATCTAATGTTATGGTATGTTAATGTACACAACTGTACTATGTTCTTCATTACATAACTGTTGCAACTGCCATAACTGGGTCTATACCATGTAGTCATAATGCCATATGATCAAATGTCAAAACATTGAACCCTAGATCATCAAAACTGTTTGTTCTCTGAAAGCCAGCAACACAAACAGCAGTGATTTTGTGTGTGGGGGGGCCTCCATACACCCACATCCCCTCTATATAACTCCAAGATTGCTCCTCACTGCGGAAAGGGCAAACACCTGATCACAAGAAATACAAGTTTTCAGAGGACAAGCTCATTTGATGTTCTGGGTATTCAATGATTTGAAATTTGATCATATGGCATTTTGACCATATGATAGACATCCATGTTAACAGTAACAGATTACTAGATTAAGAAGAAAGCGTTGATGAAGAAGGAGCAGAGTTAAGACTTCCATATAGAATACTTTTAACAGACCCTGCTCTAGCTCTGGAAACAGAGTCTGGTTGTAGTGTCTAGTAAAGGTGCAGACTGAAGACCAAACAGCTGCATCTAGGATATAGCTGCAATCTACCCATTTCAAATTATAGGTAGCCACAACTCTGGTAGAGTGAACATTGACCTTCTGAGACTGCTTTTACCATGGTGAGAGTAACAAAACTGAATAATGTGAGACAGCCATCTAGACATGGTTTGTTCAGAGACCGTCCTTTCTCCCTTCTATTAAGGGAAACAAAAATTGGTTAGATTTCCTAAATTCTTTAACTCTGCCCAGGTAAAATCTTAATTGTCTCTGGATATTTAAAGTATGAAGGATACATATGTTCTATTTTTGGGTTCAGGAAAGAACAGAGGGAGATTAGTGTTCTGGTTTAAAGTAAATTCAGAAATTGTCTTTGGTATAAAGGAGTGGTTGGTTCGAAGACTCCGCCTTTATAGAAAAACCAAAAAAGGCTGCATAGTCAGGGTCTGCAATTCATGTATCCAACCAGTTGAAGTCAGAACAATGAGCAAAACAGTGTTCCATGACAGAAATTTTAAAGATGAACTTGTTACATATTCAAAAGGGGAGAGAGTTAACTTCAAAATAAAATTAAGATCTCAAGGAAGTGTCACATATATTCTAGGTGATCTAATATGTAAAACCCTTTACAAAACTTGTTAAATTTGCAGTAAGGATGATAGGGGGATCCCAAAGGCAAACAAACAAAAATAGCTGAAAAGTGTACCTTTATAGAAGTGTACACTAGGCTTGAGTTGAGCAATTCATATAGATGAACCAGTGGAAACCGTTTCAGATGGATCTTGCTCTCTTTCATGGCACTAATATGAATATCTTTTCTATATGTCTTCAGTATGATTGCCTAGAAGCTAGTTTTCAAACCTCCTTTAACATTTTCTGCATGACCTCAGGGGGAAAAAAAAAAGTGCCTAAATGGATTCAAAAACCTATCACCAATACTCAGCTAACTAGAGATTTTGAATGTTAGGATGGATTAGGGATCCCTTCCCTATATGAGAAAGTCCACTCTGTGAGGTAGTTTTTAACTGTCCCTGGCCAAGTGTACGAGAAGAAAGAACCAATGGGCTCCTTATTGAAATGTCAGCACTCAAAATGCCCATTGTTGACAGGCCAAGTAAAAAGACAGAAAAAATGAGAGTAAATCTCGAAAATCTCTCTTCTCCTGCACCCTCCCCCTGAACTTTTAAATATACACCATTTCCGATTTCGCAGAAAAAAGGGAAAAGGGAATATTCTGAACAATGGCATCTGAAACTTAGAAAATGTATGTCTGTTATATTTTGGCCATTCTGTCTCTGTATTCTGGGTCTCACTCTAGTAGGTCCTGATGTGTTAAATAGTTATCTAATCCATGTTGTCTGGGACAAAAATGGAGTTAAATCAGCATCTTAGTTAAATCCATCTTGATCTTTAGAATAATTTGGGTATTACAGGAAAGGGGGGTGCATGGATGATCATTTTCATCCATGGGAAAGAGAATGAGTGTTTTCCAGACCTTTTTGCAAGAAGTCCTGAAGCAAAACTGGTTCAGGTGTTTCTTTAGATAGGAGGCAAACAAATCTGCTTGTGGAATTTCCTACAGCTAGACCATTCTCCTGCAAGATCTATGGGTGTGGAATACACTTCATGCGGGTTTATCCTGGATCTACTCAAGGTATCTGCTTTTTTGATTTGCTCTGATGGGATATATGTGGCCTGAAAAGCGTGGCTGTCCTAAACTGCCAGATTCTAGACAATCATGGTTAATCTGCAAAGAATTATATAAAAAGGCGTCACTTTATATTTCACATCACTGTGTTGTCATCTTCAAACACCAACAAAGATCCTGGTGTCCACAGCTCATTTAGAACTTTTATAGACGAGCCATCTCCTCTGAGATTTATGTGCTTGTGTCTAAACAGGGCCCTTATATGCCTCTGCACCTTGATGCCTTGAAGGACTGCTTCATATACAAAGAAAAAAGCATTTATTGTGACTGACTCGCAGAAAGAGGACGAAAAAAGCAACTCTGAAATTAGGGAGAGCTGATTGGCCCACCATAACAATTCCTTCTTGATAAAATTGGGAACTGGAATTTGGAAATATTGGATCTAATCTGATTTGAGGTACCACTAGATTTTTCTCATGTGAAGTCTTTCAAATGTGACCATTACAGTGGGAGAAGTCCTACAATCCAGAATTTTAGAACCACAGAATGTACAAGGCAACTAAGCCATGTAGCCATTTACACCTTACCAGTATCTACCCTTAGACCTTACTTCCTTTTTCAAGGAATAAGAGGCCAGTCATACCAGGGGTGAATTTGACTATCCATCTAATTGTCTAATTCCTTCTTAGAGGAAGACTGTGTCACATCACTTAATCTGGAGTGGTAGTTTGTTCCACAGAATGGATAGCTTTTAGATGACAAATCTGTCAACCATTGTTTGTTTATTTTCTGAAGCAGGTTCAAATCTCTGGTCCTACACTTTGCTGAACTGTTTAGTTTGTGATGAAATAACAGGTCATGGAATACTGGATCCCTAATGACCTGTAATGCAAAGCACAGATCACCTGAAAGGAGTCTATGGGACACAGACTACAGGGTCATGGTCTCTAGCCTCTCTTGGTAACCCAGGTCTTTTAGGCCCTTAATCTATTTTTTTTTTGTCAGGAACCTTTGAGGATTTCTCCAACCACCTAAAGAGTCTAGTAAGATAAATCTCAAAGGTGGCATTGTGTTTGATAATGGACCTGATCAGTGTGGAATACAGAGTGGTAAGCACTTCTTTGAACCTAGAGGAAATACCATTTGTGATCAGCCTTGCCAGATACAAAGACTTACTGACCACTACTGCACCACAAAGATCAAACAAAAAGGAATTATCTATCCATTTCCAAGCCCCCTCACAACATCATAATTTTGGAGAAATATATTTTCTGTTCTATAAACATTGTTTACTAAATGAAACAATATGGATTTTTAGCATTTAAATTTAGCCCATTTTTCAGAGCTCCACCTATTAACATGTGTAAGTTTACTTTACAGCTTTTGCACATCAGAAGGGGATTTGAGTAAAAAAAAAGTTATGTATTCACCATACCATTCCACCTGTGTTGTCCATTTTCATTCTTCTTCAACAAGTGGGTTCAGATCTGACCTTTGGACACTTTCTACAGCTTGTGGATACTGGAAACTCTTGAGCTCCTCCCTTCCCCATAATGCCCTAGCCCCCTGCCATACCACAGATCTTCATTGCTGGACTTTTAGCTTCACAGAGAATTAGAAAATTGTAAAATGATAAACCAATACTTTGAGCTCAAAGGCAGGAACATTGGTTCCCTTATTATCTTCTCTTTCTTCCAGAAGTCAGAAACCAAAAGGTGGGAGTTGGAGGGAGGGGAATTGAAGAATGAAACTGAACAACACAGATGGAATGTTATGGTGAGTACATAATTTCTTTATCTGATGTCAATTTTCATTCATGTCTCAGCAAGTGGGACAGAGTCCCCAGCTACCTGAATCCCAGGAGGACTCTAAGGAAGGATATTCCTGAGCACTGTTAACCCAAAGGCTGCTCTTCCCCTAGAGACCAGATCCAATATACGAGTAATAAAGGTATAGGGATTAGCCCAAGTTGCAGCTGCACAGTTATTGTCAATGGAAGTCCTGGATAAAAATATTGAAGTTGGCATGGACCTGGTTGAAAAGGCTCTTAAAAGTTTTGACAAGGACAAACCAAATTTGTTGTAGACAAAGGAAATGCAATCCATTAACCATTTAGCTAGAGTTACTTCGGTAACTGGTTTGTCCAATTTTGATTCTGCAAAAGAAACAAACTGATTTGTTCTGCTCACATTTTTGGTTATATGCAAACAGAAATAATGTCTGTGAACATCCAACAAATGTAACATGTATTCGCCTTTGTTCATGAAATTTGGAAAGAAAACTGGAAGATTAATAAACTGATTGATGTTGGATTTTGACACCACCTTAAAAAGGAAGGATTGGTTGGGTTCATAACGTTATGCTATCTTTATGGAAAATTAAATAAGGAAGGTTGGAAGATAGGGCTTGAAGTTCAGAGACTCTTCAAGCAGAGTCTATAGCCATTAAAAAGAGTTTACCAGGTTAAAAATTTTACTTCACACTTTGCTGATGATTCAAATGGAGATCGAATTAAAGCTTGAAAAACTAAATTCAAATCCCATGGCAGATTTTGATCTTTAAAAGGGGGTCTAAGAATTAAAGTTCCCCTTACAAAGGCCTTACAATGTTTTGAAGAGGCTAAGGAGGAATCATTTACTCCTATGTCGAAATTAGAAATGGCAGTTAGTTGAACTTTAACAGTCAAGAAGCTTGCCCCTTTATTAAAAACTGCAGCCAAAAACTCAAGAACTTAAGTTACTGGTGCTGAAAAAGGGTCAGTGTCTCTGCTGTGCCCAAAAAACAAATCTTTTCCATTTGCTTTTGTAAATTCTCCTAGTGGAAGCTTTATGGGCAGACAAAAGAATGATGGGCAAAGGAGGACAGGCTTGGTTGTCTGGCTATTAATGGAAGTGGAGAAACCATGCAGTCAACTTTAGAACTGAAATGTCCAGGTGAATCATGCCTGTCGGATGAGACAGGAGGTCTGGAATTGGATCCAGAATCCATGGTGTATGAACAAGATGAGGTCAAAGAAATGGAACCAAATCTAACAAGGCCAATAAGGTTCAATGAGGATGACTGTGCTCTTCAATCGAGATACTTTCTATAGAAACTTGGGGATTAGAGGAGTTGGGGAAGCATAAAGGATACAAAGGGGGGCAATCGTGGAGGAGAGCATCTCTCTGTGATTCCCCCAGTGGGGTATTAGGGCAAAGATCCTGCTGCACCTGTTGTTGAGGAGGGAAGCAAAGAGATCGCAGCAAGGTTGGCCTGATCTTTCTTGTTGAGAGACCACTTTTGTAAAGCAATAAAATGAACCTGCTCAACTTGCTTGCTATCACATTGGATTTCCTTGAAATGTGCATTGCTATCAGAAATCAACTGTATGAGATAGCCCATTGCCACACTCAGAGCTTGTAGACAACGGGTAAGATCTGGTTCCTCCTTGTTTGTTGATGTACCATACCACTGACATCCTGTGTCTGAATCGCAATAGCCCTGGATGGGAGAGTGCCTTAAAAGGCCTGCAATGCTAGGAGTACTGCTGTCATTTCCAGGACATTGATATACACACGTTGGCCTCTTTGTGAGAATAGGTGCCTTGGACTGTCGTTCCCAAGAAGTGCCCCCCCAATTTGGGAAGCACCTGTGGTCACTATGGCTTTGGGCTGAGGAAAAATGAAAAGATGGCCTTGTAATGTCTGATCTGAGCAAATCCACCACAAGTCGTCCTTTTTGCATGTCTGAGTTTTTCTGATTTTGAGTGGACATAGGTTAGTGCAGAATAGACCACTGAGTTGCTAGGGTCCATTGAAAAATTCTCATATGATATCTTGCCAATAGAACCAGAACTATCACAAAGGACACTGACCTCAAGGCTTGCAGAATCAATCAAGCTGATAGAGAAGAATTCTGAATTATCTTTTTGACTTGAAATCGAATAGTTTGTACCCTTGGTAAGGGAAGGGAGACCGTCACTGATACCGTATTGAACAAAGTGCCTATGAACTCTAATGTCTGAAATGGTTCTAGCGGAGATTTGTTATTGATAGTAATTCCTAGATGAGAGCAAAGCTGGAGTACATAATCTAATGCTTTTATCAGAAGAGGCCTGGTCAGAGTGTTTATGAGCCAGTTGTCCAAGTACGGAAACACATGGAACCCCTGCACTCTCATGTGAGCTGCTATTACTGCCATGTATTTGCTGAACACCCTTGGGGCTGTGGTGAGACCAAACGATAGAGGTTTGAACTGGTAGTAATTGGCTACCAGCCGGTAGTGTAGGTATCTTCTGGATTGTCTGTTCATTTTTATGTGATATCATGCATCCTGAAGATGCATTAAGCACATCCAGTTATCCTTGTGCAGGAAAGGCAAAATGTATGGAACTCTATATCTGAAACTTTGTATTCTGAACGGATTTGTTCAGATTGCTGAGATCCGAAATTGGTCCCCAGTCTCCTGTTTTCTTTGGCACTAAAAAGTATCTTGAGCAAACTCTGTTTCCTATTTGGTCTGGTGGGACTGCTTGTATGACTTTTTCTAGCAGCTTTTTTAATTTCAGTGCTACTGCTTTCCTCTGACTGGGAGGGACATTGGGAATTGTGTTTACTATTAAAGGGGGGTATTATATAACCTCGGTAAATAATCCTCTGCACTCATATGAATATTTTGTAATGTCTAGCCAGGCTCTCTGGTGCAGGAATAGATGACCCCTGACTGCCTCCAGAGGCAGACAATTGGGCCTCCTTTCAGGAGTGCTGGTAGAAGCTGTCAGAGAAATAGTCCCTAGATCCTTGATTCTGCAGGCTTCCTTTGCCGTGTGGGTGGAAATCTCTCAGAGTTACCCCCTCTGCCCCTGGGTGCAACTATCTCCATGTGTGTCATGAAAAGGACCCTGGGATTTTCTGAACCACATTTTTTGACCACCTCACTGATTCCTAGACAAGGTTCTTTGAGGAGTCAAAAAACATGTGCCCACTGCAGACAGTCTTGTCATCCTGCTCACACCTGGATAATGTGTCTAACTTTAGGGTCAAAGAACTTCTGTCCAATGGAGCATAGATGAAGCAGGACTTGAAGGGATCCATGAAATCACACAGCTGCATCCAAGCACGTCTCCTAATGGAAATCATGAAACATCACCCTTGAGGTACCTTCAGCTGCATGTGAAATAAGCCTAATGGACATTCAAAATGGACTGTAGGGTAGCCAACTGTAAGGCAACAGACATCTCTGTCTCAGAAGTGATGGTCCCAGACAGGTAGAGTTGGATAGTTCTTTAATCAAATCCCTCTGAAGTCTGATGAAGTGTGCCAAATAATTCAGTGACCTGAGTGCAAAAGTCACTGAAGCATATACATGCTTTCCAAATCTGTCCAACACCCTGGACACCCTGTTAGGGGGGATGGATAGATGAACATTGTTCAGCACATTTCTTTTTTGTGGCCTCCACTACAACCATGGCATCTATGGTACTACTTTGCTCCAAAATTTTCTTCCTTTCAATGGTTCCAGGATCCTGTCTGGTCTCTCGGGAATTGGCTCAACATTGTCAGGTTCTTTCCACGTGTGCCTAGAGATCAAATCAATAAGCTCATTGGTGGGTTGGAGCCACCTAGGAGGGTAGATGTCCCAGACCCAAAGGCTTCCAGGAATACAGATTCCTCTTGGGAAGCATTATTGGTAGACCAGCCACCCCTTTGCTTGAGGATTTCCAGGATGTCTTAAAAGGAGATGTCATCATGTGGTGATCTTGGAGACCCTTCCACCATCAAAATCGGCATCTTCTGTGACTGACTTCTTGAGGAAAGTCTAAGTGTCTCCTCTTGCACTTGCTCTTCCTAGGGACTTCTTTGGCAGGATGCTCCAGAGAACTATCAGAAGATATGAGTATTCAAATAAAATCGGCCAAAGGCACTACTAGACACAAAATAAATAAAATAAAATACTACAAAACCACACCAGTGGTAAAACTGAGCCTCACTTTATTAAAATATACAAAGTGACTGACTGCTTTCACCCTAAACAAACGGGCATCTTCAGAATCACCACTTTGTAAAACCCACACACTTAAAGATATGAATATACCCTGCTGGGTAGCCTGGATACTTTTGTCTGGCTGCCCCTGTGGAGTAGGGTGTTGAGGCTCTAGGCACAAAGACATACAAGACTGGGAAGACAGATCCAAGGTAGGGGGCATTGTCCTTACTCTAGAAGTAGAGAACACTTTTCCCACTACATCAAGGGCAGAATGCCCTGGGGAAATGGAGGTTGATGGTGATGAGAAGACATGCTTCCAGACTGTTGACTCCCTCTGAAAGGCAATCCACTCAAGGCAGAGGTCAGAGCTAAGCTGTCCAAAAGCAGAGGCTCAGAGAGGCATCGATGGCTATGACAGCTTTGGAGTTGACTCCAACACTTCAGATCTGGCAATGGTACTACAGCTCAGAGAGTCATCTAACGTTGACGAGATCAGAGCCAGTCCACTCAGAGGAGGTACTGGAGCAGAAGATACAACAATCTTCAGATCCAACATTGACGGTTCTGGAAGTCAGGGATCCAGGAGCTCCAAAGCTGAATTGGAGAAGGGTCCAAAAACAGGTGGAGTGGTATTGGTAAAGGTCTCTGGACCCAATGGGGTAGAAGCCAGGAGAACTCCCATCTGAAATTGTGCTGAAAGAAATTTCCTCATCATTTCATTACTCTATCCACATCTGGTTCTGTCAGACTCCTGGAAAAAATGAGAAGAGGAGGCCACTGAAGGGGTCCTAGATTGATGGAGTCTCTCTAGGAAGGGTGATGGTAGACAGGAAGGAACAGGATCTAGAGATGATGCATATCGGGTCATAGGGAGCTTCTTCAGTTCCAAGTGTGCTGGATCCAATGATGTGGATCTGTTTTCAGAAGTTGTCATATCCAAGGGTTTATTTTCTGGATTTGATGACCTGGGATTTGACCTCTTATACACCTTACAAGAAGGCTCAAGAGTAGGGTCAGAGCTAGAAGTGAAGGATCCAGAAGGGTCTGATGGACACTTTCTGGATTTCTTCTTGTCTAATTTCTTGGAAGTTTGAGCTCCAGATGAAGTCTCTGAAAAAGAAGTCTGTAATTAACCTTTTAGAATTAGTTTATATTTTTGCTGTCCACTTAGGTCTATGGATTAAAGGCCTTACAAATGTCACATGATTCTTTTAAATGAGCTGGGATTAAGCAGTACACACAGGAATTATGTGCATCAGATAGAGGTATTTTATGCCCACAATTCTTTACATTTTTTAAAACCTGAAGGTTTTTCAGCTGTATTGAAGAAAAAATAAACACAGTTGTAATAATACAAATACAAAACTTTTTTAAATGAAGAAAAGAGAAAGGTGAAAAAGGAATTACCAACAATGGTAATTAAAGAATTTACTGCAAGAGTATGAGAGAGAGAGAGAGAGAGAGAAAAACCATTACCAACAATGGTAAGCTAAGAATACACCGATAAGTGTAGGAAGGGTAAGGGAGGAATATACTTCTAGAAAAGGGTAATAAAATATAAAAATCATATTTCACTCACAAATACCACATTAAAGCTAGAAAGCTAACAGAGCCCATGTTTGTACACAGAGGTGGCAAACGATATCTGGCTTA
Source organism: Protopterus annectens (assembly GCF_019279795.1). Taxonomy (NCBI): domain Eukaryota; kingdom Metazoa; phylum Chordata; order Ceratodontiformes; family Protopteridae; genus Protopterus; species Protopterus annectens. Next base: position 363,491,439 of record NC_056749.1, read on the forward strand.
TGGTAGGGGACTAGAGCATTATGGGTAGGGGAGGAGCTCGAGAGTTTCCAGAATCCAAGAGATGTAAAAAGCAGCAGAGTCAGATCAGAGGGTTGGATCTGAATCCACTTGTTGAGGAATGAAAGAAAATTGACAGCATCCGTTCTTCCAATTTGCAATTATCTGCAAACTTGGTTAAATAGAGTTTCCTGTTTTTGATTTGGAGATGACAGATGTATATGCTGCATAGCAGAGGTCCTAGCATAGATCCATGTGGGATGTCACTTGCTACCTTTATACTTTCTGAAGGCATGCCTGCCACTGTCCCAGTGTGTGTTTTGTCCCTCAGCCAATTTGCTCCACCTGATTACACAATTTTAATTCTCAGCACATTTAGCCTGCTAGCAGTGATGGCAAGTGGAGCATCAAATGCTTTGGTTAGATCAAGGTATGCTTTATGGACAGTGAGACCACAGTCCATGGCTTGTGTTATTCTCTCAAACAAAATCACCAGATTCACTAGACAGGATCTAGTCTTAAAGCTAAACTGATGGGGGCAAGTCTTTAAAGACTTTTTGCATTGCATTTTATCAGGTTGGTTATGATCCCCTTCCATCACCTTGCACCAGGCTGATGGATCTGTAATTCTTGGGGTCCTTGGTGGGGCCGCTCTTATGAAATGGCATCACAAATGCTGTGTACCATATCTCAGGGGCAAAGCTGGTAGATAAGCACAGGATGAATAATACATGTGGGTCCAAGAGTGCACGTTTAGTGCTGTTCAGCAGGCAGCATGGTATGTTATTAGGTCCAATAGAGGATGTGTATTTTGTTTTGGACACTACTTTTAGTAAGTGTTCTTTTATGATCGTTAAGTATACATGGGTGTTGTATAAATGTCTCTGGGGTGAAATCTGCACTGATTTTGTTTACTAATATATTTGCAATATCCAGTTAGAGTAGGTAGTGACATTATGAGCAAATTCAGAGCAATGTTGGGTGTTACTCTAACTTCCCAATGTAAGTAAAGGAGGATTTATAATTATCCTTAACTTCTGAAGCCAGCCTAAGTTCATGGGAAGCCTTTTTCTGAATGGTATTTTTCACTTCCTTCACACTTCTCAGCTGTATATATTTTTGCAGAATGTCCAGCTTTTGACCTCATATTTTCCATCCATTTTTCATAAAATTGTAGTTTTCTGGAAATTAATGGTAAATCATTAGACTGAAGTTAGAAAATAATGAAAGACAATGGCGTTTCAGACTTCATATCCTTCAGAAAATTTATGTTAATGCAAAATCTGTTATCCCATCAACTTTCTAAGCTTTTCAGAACAATATTTTAAAATTGTCCCTATTTTTGGGCCTTTGTCCCACTTTTGAGACTTTGTCCAGATTTTTTGCTCTAAGAGGTTAAGAGGTATGCCTTGGATACCCTTTGGATGTTGATCTTGATTTATGTCTCTTCAGTTTTACTGTATATTCTAATGAGGTTTTTTTTACCCCTCTTTATATTGTCTCTTTATGCATGTAGACTATCAGGCTGGTTTGCTCTTATTCTTCACATTTTGTTTACTTCAGGTAGGGAATGATTGATTTATACAGTTTTATGGATGACAGTATAAGTTATTTGTCAAACTACTAGCTGTCAATATTTTGGGGTGACAGTTATACTTGAAATGAGACTTCTTTATAGAACTGTAGAGAGTTTGTAAATTTGAATCTTTAAATACTGTGACATTTACACAACCATTTTAGGGATTTTGAAAGAGAAGGTTAACAATTTGTTGTGAGACTTGGGATAGTGCATATACATGCTGTATTTTAAGTACCAGGTTAAGAATTTTTTGTCCTCTAGTGGGGTCTTTGGCTAGCTGATCCAGGGAAATTTTATTTATGAAACTGAGGATTTTTTGGACACAGAAAAAATTCAGATATAGGTCCCTCCAGTTTACTGACAGAGAAACAGGTCTATTTGAGGTGTTCCCAACAACCAGATCAATTTCTGGAAGACCCCTTCATTCAATTTTCATTCACGAGGGTCATAGTCCTGCTCTGCTTGTCTGCCACTATATTTTATTCTGACAGAATGCTTGAAAGGTTATGGAGTGCAGAAAAGCTACCTCCTGAGCCCTCATTGCCAGCCTGTCCAGAGGGTACAACCTGGTACCACCTTGCTTGCTTATGTTCCACACAGCTATGGTGTTGCCTAAAATTACCTGAAGAACTCCTGGGGGCCACAGATGAAGAGATTTTAAAGCATGGATCACAGCCAGCTTTGCTTTGCCATTTATGTGCTCTGGTCTGTCTGAGGAACCTCACAGTCTTTGTATCCTTAACCTCATTAAAACTGCCCCCTCCAATGAAATTTGAGATGTCTCTAGTTGTAGATAGTCATAAAGGTAGAGGAGAAAAGGGGAGACTTGAATTTGTTTGTATATTTTCTCACAAAAATAACACTCAGTTTAGCCACAGCTAAAAATAGTGGTTCCTGTAAGGAAACTACTAATATTAGAAAAATACTGGGTTTCATAAAGGGGCAATACCACTAAAGACATAAATAAAACAAATATTTTTTTTAAAAGGGCAATATTCTGTGTGAAAGGGATTCCCACTGGGATCATTATCTGCCAGAATAGAAACTAGCCTTAGTTATATGGGTTGTATCCTGTACAGGATGTAACAGCTATCCAGCTTCTAGAGCTTAAGGGCACCTTCCATGTGTCCAAACTGTCAGTCAGCTCAAGCTGAGCTAAGAAGACAGGTTTGGACACCAAGCCCTTCAGCACTTTCATGCCAACAGATAAAGGGATGCTGCACTCTGAAAGGTCAATGCTAGGAATAACAAGAAGTAAATGTACACACACTAGCATAAATGCATCCAAAAAAAAAGGGGGGGATGGAGCGAGGTGCAGCTACTGTAGCAGTAATCATTTGAACAGCTACTGTTATGGTAAGTTTATTTAGACAAGTGTACTACATTCATCATGCACTTGATCACTGTTGCAGTAGCCTTAGCTATATGCGTAGAGTACTCTAGCTTACTATATTTGGGAGGTATAAGGAGAAGGGTCCAGAAGCTCCTGGAGAATGGTCCTGGCAGAGTATGATCTAAATGTAGAGAAGGAATAATGCTTATAGTGCTTTGTAAAAGTATGTACAGAGGACCACGTTGCTCCATCTAGAAAACTTTTAAAATCCAGCTCTTTTCAAAAAGCCACAGATGAAGTCAAGGCCCTGTTCGAGTTGGTCTTGATCCTGCCTGGAATAGTTTTGTTTGGCCTTCAGGAGTATAACAAAAAATAAAAGCCTTAGACAACCATTTGGAAATGGTCTGTTTTAACACAGATAGTCCCTTCTTACCTTCACAAGAAAAGAAATACTGATCTGAAGATCTGAAAGATTTAGTTCTGTCAAGGTAGTACCCAAGTTATCTGTGGACATCCAAGGTATGGAGCATCTTTTCTCCATTTTTTTAGGTTCAGGAAAGAGAAGGAGAGATGGATGGTTTGGCTTAAAGTAAACTCAGAGACCACTTTCAGCATACAAGAAGGATTAGTTCTCAAAGAAATCCTGTTTGTGACAAATGAGATACGATTGACTCACCATAAGAACATGCATCTCAGATACTTTTCTTGTAGAGGTCAGAGCAATCAGTGAAACTTATTTTTCATGTTAAGAACCTCAAGTCAGATAGAGTAGATGTTTCAAATGAAGCAAGTTTTAGCTTCTCTAATTTAAAATCAAGATTCCAAGAAGGTTTCAATGGTTTTTATGGAGGCCTCTTAAGCAAAACCCTTTAAAAAGCATTTTGACATGAGAAACCATTGAAATAGGAGGTTCCATGGACAGACATGCTTAAATGACTGATAGATAAAACTTGGTGGAGAAGTAAAAAAGGAAATAGTATAGTAAATCTCACAAATACTGTAAAACCAGACACAACTAGCCCTGAATGGGTAACAGGTTAAGTTGTTGGCACCAACTACAAAAAAAAAAATTCCATTTGCTAATATATGATTTTTAGTAGAAGGCATTCAAGCCTCCATTAAAACCTGCTGCAAGTCCACAGTAAACAGGTGCCTAAAGGAAATTATACGCTAACATCCAGGCAGTCAGTTGAAGATCATTGGGGTCAGGTGATCTTTTAAAAGTAGATCCATTCTGTAGAAAGCTTGTGATAATTGTCCTGGCCATTTCCAAAAAAAGAGAACCACTCTTACCTAGGGCCAGAAGGGTGTCTCCACAATGATCTTGGGGATTCCTTCTGAATCTTCTGAAGTACACTGGATGTTAGTGGAAAGAGCAGAAAAGCATATAAAAACACTCCTGTCCAAAAAAAAAAGGCATCTGTCTTCCAGGCCTTCTTGCATGGGGTCCTGGAGCAGACTCTGCCTCCTCTCTGAACAATCAGCTGGCAAAACAGGTCTCCTTGAGAAACTCCCCACAGACAGATCAAATCTGGGAAGAGACTGATCTAATTTCCATTCATTAGGGTCTGCCCTTGACCTGCTCAGCTTGTCTACCACACAGTTTTGCTCTAACTGAATGTATGATGCCTGTACATTGAGACTGTGTTGTAAACCTACATGCAAAGTTAATATGGCTAGTCTGCAAAGGGGGTATTGACCTGGTGGGTCTATATTAGAACATATAAGTTTCAGGTCTTCGAATGTTCCAATATCGACACCTAATAAGTGAAAGCTGAAAATAGCAAAGTTTTAGATAACTGAATTCTTTCCTAGGGAAAGAATTTGGTTGTCCGTTCCTGGTCGCTTCGCTATTTTCAGCTCTGTGGTGGAAAGTCACGGTCGGGTTCAGGTAAGTGCGCGATTGTGTGGACGTGACGGTTAGGGTGGGATAGGTGAGTTAGGGTTAGGGCACGGGTGAGGTGTGTGAGTAATAGTGATGGACGTTAGGGTTTGGGCTAAGGTAAGTGGGTAGATAGTGGTGTATGTACAGTTTAGTGTAGGTTTAGATGTAAGATTTTAGGTGTGTGTACGGATTTGTTTGGTGTGTTTGTGTTGTGTGCGCGCTTTGGATCAGCAAATTTTTTCCCTAGGAAAAAATTCGATGTTCTAAATTTTCAGTCTTATTGGTTTTCAGTTACTAGGTGTCGATATTAGAACATTCAAAGACCTGAAACTTCGATGTTCTAATATAGACCCAACCTGGTTCCCCCTCGCTTCTTGATTTGCCACATGATTGTGGTATTGTCTTTAACAACCTGAACAGGTCCCAGGGACCAAAGATGATTCAGGGGGTCTATATTATGTGATCGAAGAGTCTCTTCTTTGAGCACATAAATCGGCACATATACAGCAAACACTGTAAAGCACGAATGGCCACATCCATGAATTTTTTTCTCAGGGGAAAAAATTCACATGGTCGTAAAATAAAAAAACAAACTTTAAAACACTAATCAAGTAGAGGGCTTCACCCCCCCCCTCCCCTCAACTAAATATACCATCTCTGACATTGCTCTACAGTGAAGAAAAGGGCAATTCCTGATAACAGCCAACTGAAAAGGAAAAGGTGGAGGAAAAAATTTGTGGACGTGGCCATTCGCGATTTACAGCGTTTGCTGTATCTGTGTCAATTATTGTGTGTTTGAAGAAGAGACGCTTCGATCACACAATATAGACCAGATTCAGGAAGTTGAGTGCCTTGTTCGAGGCAAGCCTCTCTTTTATATTTATGTGCATCTGTGCTTGTCGTCCCACACACTTTGCACTTTTGTCCTTCTTGAAACTGCTCTCCAAGCAAAGTCTGTGATGACTGACTACTTTGGAGAATGGAGGGAGAAGGGGAGTCCTGGATTTAGGGATATTTAGTCTCTCTTCTGACAAACTCCAGCACTGAGATTGGAAATGGCAAAAGATATTGGTGCTGGGACCAGAGAGTTCAGATAGCATTGTATCTTTCTCATGTGGAGTGTTGCTGGGGTACCCAAAATCCTGAGATATTCCCTTGCACTGACAGAAGCCTGAGTAGAAAACCTTCGAAATAAATCTAGATAGGTCTATTTTTTTTCCTATGGAAGAAAAGCTCTTTGAATGGAGGTGTCTAGCTGATATCCCAGAAACATAATTTTGTGAATTTTTGAATGTTCTCTTCGAATTCCAACTTGTGTAAGAGATCTCTCACCCAAATGAGAGATTCATGACACCTTGAAAAAGACTTTGCAAAGATAAGCAAGTCATCTAAATATGGAAAAATGTGTATGCCCTGTAGCCTACAATGAGCTGTAAATAAGAAGTTATGTACCTACCATAACGTTCCATGTTAGTTGTCTTCTCTCGCCTTCTTTCTTGCTTGATGGGTTCGGAGCCGATCTCTCGGCTCCGACTCGGCACTTGCTAAGCTCGAGAGTCACTTTTACCAGCTCGAGGCAGCCCCATGTCCCATGATGCAAGGCGGTAAGTACCCAGATCTCGTTTGCTGACAAAGGGCAATAGCACCAAGCATAAAATACTTCCCAAAGGAAGAAAGAAAACTTACAGATGGAAGAAGGACCAGGTCTGAATGGTCTTCAGCATAACAGTTTCTTATACAAGGTCTGTCCAGGCCAGGGGAAGGAGTCGCAGAAAGAAGGCGAGAAGACAACTAACATGGAGCGTTATGGTAGGTACATAACTTCTTAATGTTAAGTTGTCAATCTCGCCTTCATTCTTGCTTGATGGGACCGCGTCCCTAGCACCTCTATCCTGGGTGGCTCAATGGAACAAACTCTTGAGGACTGTAGAACCAAAACTGGCTCTGTCCCTGGAGGCCAAGTCCAATTTGTAATGGGAAACAAAAGTGTGAGGAGTAGCCCAAGTGGCGCTGGACAAATAGTGTCCAAAGGAAGTCTAGCTTGAAAGGCTGTAGAAGTAGCTAAGCTCCTAGTTGAATGTGCTTTAGGTTTTGAGCACAGCTGTTTTCCCCTGAGTGTATAAATTTCAGAGATGACCGAAGAAAGCCATCTGGACAAGGTCACTTTAGAAACAGGAAGGCCTTTTTTATTATCCGCATAGGAAACAAAAAGTTGATCAGATTTTCTAAATTTTTTTGTTCTGTCCAAATAATATCTAAGTTGACAATGGACATCAAGATAATGTAGCTTTTGTTCAGCTCTATCTGAATAGTTAGGGAAAAATACAGGGAGATCAATGGATTGATTCAGATTGTTCTTTGAAGCGACCTTAGGTAAAAAGGTTGGATTAGTTCTCAAAGATACTCTGTCTTTGTGAAAAACCAAATAGGGGGGTCGAACCGAAAGAGCATGAAGTTCAGACACCCTCCTGGCAGATGTAATAGCCACTAGGAATAAAGTTTTCCAAGAAAGATATTTCAGGGAACAAGAAACAGCTGGCTCGAAGGGGGGAAGAATCAAGGATGTCAGCACTAAATTTAGATCCCACTGAGGAGGATTCCTGATTGGAGGCTTTAGTAGGAAAATTCCTTTCAAGAAGGCCCTGCAGAGCCTATGGGACATAATATTATGATCTGCTATCCCGACATGAAAATTGGAAATAGCAGCCAATTGAACTCTGACTGTGGAAGAAGAGGAGCCTGCATGAAAAATTTCTGCTAAGAAGTCCAGGACTGCCTGAACAGGGGCAGTAAAAGGATCAATATTTTGGGCCTTAGCCCAATAAGAGAAACGTTTCCATTTGCTTGTATAAATCCTCCTGGTAGAGGAGTTTAGCGAAGCTACTATGATGTCTCTAACTGGGCTAGAGATCAAAGGAAGCCTGGCTAAGGAAGGAAGTGGAGCAACCATGCTGTGAGGTTGAGAGAAGGGATTGACCGGTGCAGCTGACCCGACTGGTGAATCAGAAGATCTGGCACTGGGTCCAGATGCCACGGCTGCACCAAAAGGTGATGATGGAGGAACAGGAACCAAACTTGTCGAGGCCAGTAAGGGGCAATGAGAATCAATTTGGCTCTCAAAACGGTAGCTTTCTGGATCACCTGAGGGATCAGAGGAAATGGAGGGAAGGCATAAAGAAGTCCCTGGGGCCAATCCTGGGTCAGAGCATCTCTGGGGGGATGGCCTGATAGAGGAAGAGGCTGAAGAAGTCTGGACATTTGCTGTTTTGGGGAGTAGCAAAAGATCGCAACATGGGCGACCCCATTCCAGAAAAATCTCTTCCGCTATAGATTGCTTGAGAGACCACTCGTGAGGCATGAGGATAGCTCTGCTCAATCTGTCTGCTACAATGTTGGTTTTCCCAGGGATATGCGTTGCTACCAGAAACCGATGAGAGGAGATCGCCCATTGCCATAGTCTGCCTGCTTCTCGACACAAGGGGTAGGACTTGGTTCCGCCCTGTTTGTTGATATACCAAACTACAGACATGTTGTCTGTGTGGACTGCAATTGTCCCTACGGGAAGAAAGTCGTTGAGGGCTTGCAACGTTAAAAGCACTGCTCTCATCTCCAGGACATTTATGTGCAGATGGTACTCGAATGGCTGCCACGTCCCATGAACCATCCTGCCCTGATAATGACCCCCCCACCCGATCAGGGAGGCATCCATGGTGACAGTGGCTATCGGGGATGGGGGTACAAAGTACCTGCCTTGGTGAACCTGAGACGATGTGATCCACCAAGCAAGATGCTCTTTGCATGTCTGTGTCACCAGAATCTGGTGACGCATTGGAAGTTGCTGGTATGACCATTGTGTGAACAGCATCCACTGAAGAAGGCGCATGTAGAATCGAGCCAGGGGAAGAAGAGTAATGGCCGCAGCCATGAGACCTAATACCTTTAGAACCATTCTGGCCTGTACTTTCTTGCTGGCCAGAATGATCCTGACATGAGTCTGAATGTCTGAAACTCTTTGTTCTGTAAGGGTAGCTGACATCCGAACAGTGTCTAAGTTTGCGCCTATGAAGGTAATAGACTGGCAGGGCGATAAGGATGACTGAAGTTGATTGAGATGCCCAAATGAGAACAAAGGTCTATTGTGTAATCCCTGGCTTGTATAAGCTGATGCCTGGTGGTGGCTGACAGGAGCCAGTCGTCGAGATACGGAAACACCTGGAATCCTTGGCGTCTCAGGTGAGCCGTGACCACTGCCATGCATTTGGTGAACACTCTGGGGCTGTAGTGAGACCAAAGGGCAGGGCTCTGAACTGGAAATGACTGGACCCCAGCCCGGCGGAGAAATCTCCTGGAGCGTCTGTGAATTTTGATGTGATAGTACGCATCCTGAAGATCTATTGAGCACATCCAGTTGTCCTTCTGTAAGAAGGGCAGAATTGACTGAAGAGTGACCATTCGAATCTTGTCTTCCTGACAGACTTGTTGAGTCTGCTGAGATCCAATATTGGTCTCCAGTCTCCCGTCTTTTGGGGACCAAAAGAACCTTGAGTAGATTCCGGGCTCTGAATGGTCTATTGTAACTGGCTGAATGGCTCTTTTTTGCAGTAGTTTTGAGATTTCTGACTCTGCAATCTCCCTTAGACCGGGTGGTACATCTGGAAGGGAACTTGAGGGGAAGGGACTTTCCTCGAAAGGAATTATGTAACCTTGGATATGATCGACTGTACCCATCTGTCTTGAGTGAGGGAATGCCAGGCTTCTGGGTACAGTGATAATCTTCCCCCGACTGCCTCCAAGGAGGGACAGCCGGGCAACACCTCAGGGATGCTGAAAGGGCTTGTCAGAGAGAGGCTCCCTGTTTCCCTGGTTCTTCGGACCCCCTCTGCCTCTAGAGCAGCGTCTGTTGTTGTTACCCCCTCTGCCTCTAGGGGTAAACTGACCACGTGAATCCGGCGTGACTCCTTGGGATTTACGGAACCACATCTTCCCGCCCTTCTGTCCTTTGGGATAAAGTCTAGAAGGGGTGGAAAAACGGACTCCAACAGCAGAAAGAGTCTTGCCGTCCTGCTCGCACCTGGTCAAGGTTTCCTTCACCTGAGGGCCAAACAAAGCTGACCCATCAAAGGGAGAATTTGTGAAGGACGCCTTAAAGGGATCCGCAAAATCACATAGCCGCATCCAGGCTTGGCGTCTAAGAGCCACACCTGTACCTGCGGCTCTACTCGCTCCATCCGCAGCATAAGATATTAGCCGCATGGAGGAGTTTGCAATGGAATTGAGGGTTCCTAGCTGCGAAGCAATTTTTTCTTGAGCCCCTGCAGCTGTAGGATCCTGAACTACTTCTCCCAGCTTCTTCAGGATATCCCTCTGGAGTCTGGTGAAGTGACATAGGTAATTCAGCGAACGCATAGCAAAGGTTGCTGAGGAAAACATCCGCTTACCGTACCTATCCATGGTCCTAGAGTCCTTATTAGGAGGATGGACGGGCACGGTAGGATCTGCAAGTTCCTTTTTGGTGGCCGCAGCCACCACCATGGCATCAGCGGGGACACCCTTAGTAAGGAATTGTTTGTCACACAGGGCAGTGATAAATTTTGAAGGCCTCCTAGGGACTGGCTCTACAGAGTCAGGAGCTGCCCACGCCTTTCGTGCAATAACCTGCATAAGGGGGTCGAAAGGCGGAGACACCCAGGAGGTGGAGGGCCGAGATCCAAACGCCTCTAGGTATACTGACTCATCCTCAGAGGGATTGTTAGTGGGCCAGTTTCCCCTCTGTTTCAGAAGTTCTAGGATGTCTGAGAAGGAGACATCCTCAGAGGGGATCTAGGGGATCCCTCTGACTCATCAAAGTCAGTATCCGAAGTGACAGACTCGGGGGAGTCTACATGCTTCCTCTTACAAGTCCTCTTCCTAGGAGGATCTCCCGAAACATCAGGAGAATCCTCGGAAGAGGGGGAAATTCCCAATGGGGAAACCTGAGGCGGAGGATCTCTGGGTCCTGTAGCAAGAGAAGTGGCAGAGATGTCAACAGGTACTATAGAGGGAGGAGCTACGGGAACAGACTGCTGACTGATACCAGTGGCCAGTACACTCTTCATCACCTCGAATGCTCCCCTCCGAAGAGCTAGGAACTCCAGGGACCACCGAAAGGGAAGTCTCCGAGGCAGATGTCGGAGCAGAGCTCACCAAGGCCGAGGCTCCAAGGGGAAGAGCGGGCTCGGACAAGGGTCCGATGCCACTCACCCCCTCGGAGGAGACCATGGAAGCCCGACCACCGAATCCCTCTAAGGAAGGTCTCGAAGAGGAGATAAGAGTAGAGGCTGAAGGAACAGAAGGGGGTATCCGTCCTCCCGCCGTAGCAGTAACCATTCCCGAAGACTCCAACTCCAAGCTCTGGGGTAGAGTTGAAGGAGGAACTGTAACTGGGTGTGGACCAACAGTCGTCTGTTGAGACGGACTATGTAACATTTGGGCCAGTACCTGTGACTTAAGTAATCTACTGACCACTCTCTCTAGGTCATGATCTGACAACCTGGATGACCTTGAAGATCGGCTCCGATGGCTCCGTTCCGATAGAAGAGGTGAAGCCAGAGCCGAAAGTATCGGCTCCAAGGAAGGAGACCTCGACCTCTTCCTGGAATGAGCCATCGGAGCCGATACTATAGATCCTGTCGGAGCCGACCTCTCGGAGCCGACAGGAAGCCTCGATGTATCGGCTCCAGCCGGAGCCGACACAGCCACTAAAGTAACGGTGTCGGAGCCGATCGGAGCAGACACCGATGCCTGTGCCACATGGGTGTCGGAACCGATCGGAGCAGACATCGAAGTGGTCACTACAGATTCGGCACCGATAGCTATCGGTGCCGAAGGCTTTGTTAAGCCAGAATCGGCTCCAGCCGGAGCCGATCTCGACTCGGTACGAGTCGGAGCCGAGGCCGCAGGCTTAGACACAGAAGCCTGGGCCTTGGTAGATTTAACTGATTTGGATGGAGCCGACTTAGCCGGAGAGCCCTCCGGCTTAAGAAGGCCCCTAAGGATCAGTTTATTACGTCTTTCCTGCAGGACTCTCTGGCTGAAGGAATGACAAATAGCACAGGAGTCCTGCAGGTGAAGAGGGCCCAGACAATACAGGCAAGAAGTGTGACCGTCTGTCAGAGACATCTTCTGACAGCACGAGTCACACTTCTTAAAACCTGAGACCCTCTCCTTTGACATGGTGCTTTACACAAACACACACACACACCAGTCAAAAATTTACTTAAATAAAACACCAAAAAGGTATTTCTATAAACAACACACACACCCTAACGGGGGGGGGATGGGATGGGTAAATTAGACTAAAATAAAATAGAAAAGACAGGGATTTTCTGTCACAAAAGGTAAAAAATTAACTAATAACCAGTAATTAAGGGTTTTTTAAGAAAAAGGGGCTTAAATATCCAAAAAGAGAATCACTTACCAGGAGCTGGTAAAAGGAGGACCTCATAAGCGAAGCGGCAAACGAGATCTGGGTACTTACCGCCTTGCATCATGGGATATGGGGCTGCCTCGAGCTGGTAAAAGTGACTCTCGAGCTTAGCAAGTGCCGAGTCGGAGCCGAGGGATCGGCTCCGAACCCATCAAGCAAGAATGAAGGCGAGATTGACAACTTAACATTGAGAGTTATGTACTAACCATAACTTTAGATCCATGTTTTCTTGTTTTGTTCAGTTCAATAGCTGGATTATCAGATCTTAGCCGAGTGCTTATTCAAGAGCTTGGATCATGTGCTCTGACTCATCCCCTACTCATAATTGCCTCTGGATCCCCAATCCTCTCAGATGTGTTTGCCTGTGTGTAACCATATCACCCAAAGAACACAAGACAGGCCTAACAAACCGACCAAGCTAAATCATAGAGCTGTGCAACAGCGAAATACTGTCCAAAAGACAAGGCTCCTGGTCAGGCACAGCCAATCAAGCCAGGAGACCAAGAGGGACAATTTAGGATGGGGACAGAGGAATGGATTTTGAACCAAACATGACATGTATCCAGTGTTATGTACATAACTTTCATATCGAATGTTGTCTTTTTCATCCAATTCAACAACTAGGACAGGTTTCTAAGCTATCACAAAAAGCAGGTAGTCTCAAGGAACTATATTCCCGAATATGGTGGAGCCAAACAAGGTACAAGATCTGGACTCTACTTCCAACCTGCAATGATGGAAGTGGCCACCACTCTAGATGAATGCACCTTTGGTTTGCCAAATAAAGTTAATCCTTTTTTGTCAAAACAAAAGCAATGCAGTTGGAAAGCCACCAGGACAACACTACTTTAGAGACTCTTTATCCCAATTTAGCTTTTGAGGAAGAATGAAAAAGTTGGTCATACTTTCTGATATTCTTCTTACGGTGTAAATAAAATCTAAGTTGACAAGGAACATCTAGTAAATGTAGAGTATATTTCCCCTTTGTTAGAGAAATTTGGCAAGAACACGGGTAAATTGATTAAGATTTGCTTCAGAAGCCACTTTTGGTAGGAAATGAGGATTACTTTGCAAAGATACTCTAACTTTATAAAAATGAAGATACGGAAATTTACAAGACAATGCTTGTAGTTCAAAAGTCCTCCTAGCAGACATGACTGCTATCACAAAAAGATTGTTTTCCAAGTATGGAGTTTTAGATCCACTGAAGAAACAGTTTCAAAAGGAACCCTAGTCAGAGTCTGCAGTATAACAGTAATGCCCCAAGGGGGTACCATATCCCTGATTGGAGGCCTTAGGAGAAAAGTTCCTTTCAAAAAGTGTTTGGATATTTTTAAGGAGGCAATGGAAGCAGAGTTCTGCCCCACACAGAAATTGGAAATGGCTGCTAACTGGACTTTGATCATTAAAAAGCTTGTGCATTTATGAAACAACTCTGCCAAAAAGTCTAACACAGAAGGAAGAGAGGCTGAAAATGGTTTAGACCTCTGAAACAGGCCAACATGGTACATTTTTTCCATTTGCTAAGGTAGACCTTTCTGGTATATGGCTTTGTTGTGGATGATAAACTCAGAGTACCTGGAGCAGACAGCCTGGCACCTCTTGTCACCACTAAAATTGGAGATTCCATGCTGACAGTTTCAGGGTATTAAAGTCTTGGTGAGGCTGACCAGACAGATGACAGAGATGATCTGAACATATGTCCAGCAACCATGGAAGATGTTTCAGATGAGGCCATAGAAAGGAGAACCAAATCTGCCAGGGCCAAATGTGAGTGATGAGAATAACATTGGCTTTGCATCTCTTGACTCAGAAGAAATTTTGTTAAAAGTGTGTAGGGTGGAAATGCATAAAGGAAACTCAGGCACAAAGGGTGAACTAGTGCATCCCTCGATGACCGTCCCTGTGGAGGAATTAGGACAAAATACCCACTCCATTTGCTGTTTAGGTAATAGCCTGGCTCCAGCGACTGAAAATCAGTGCGACTACTGACTGACTGAGGTTCCACTCATGAGGCAGGAGATTATACCTGTTCAGTCTGTAAACCAGAACACTGGAAATACCCAAGATGTGCACTGCAAATAGAAAGCATTAAGAATACATTGCCCACTGCCACACTTTCATGTCTTCTTGACACAGTGGATATGAAAGTGTTTCTCCCTGTTTGTTGATATACCACACTACTGCAATGTTGTACATCTGGAAGGAAATTACACCTTTTGGAAGGCAGTCCTGAAATGCCTGCAACACTAGCAGGACATCCTCCATCTCCACGACATTGATGTGAAGACTGGTCTTTGTCGATGAGTAAGAACCTGGAACCATCTTTCCTTCAAAATGCCCTCCCCACTCCAGAAGGGAAGCATTCATGGCTACCAAGGATGGTATGGTGAATGGCTGATCCCATGACACTATGGGTGAGGTCAATAAATTGATGTGCTCCCTGCATATTGGCGTAAGATGTAATGGTGCATGAAGAGAGTGAGACATCAAGAACCACTGAACTGAAAGTATCCACCATACTACTCTCATGTAAAATCTTGCCTGAGGTACTAGTGTGATTGAAGCAGCCACTGAGCCCAGAAGACGAAGAATAAGTCTCACTAGGGAATTGGCATGATGAAAGATCTCTGGAGCCATCTGATACAGAAATTGGATTATGGAGTGTGGGAGCCTGGTCATTTGAGTGGTTGAATTCAAGTGGCATCCGATGAACTCTGACATCTGTCGGTGTCAACCAGCTTTTGATGAGACTGATGGTAATCCCAAAGTGCGGAGCTAGGTGGATCAAGAAGTCCCTGCACTGAATTAGTAGATCTTGGGTGATGCAATTAGGAGCCAGTCATCCAAACAAGGGAATAACTGGAACCCTTGCACCCGGAGGTAGGCTACCAAACCTGCCATGCATTTGCTGAACACCCTGGGAGGTGTGTTGATGTCACCTCACAGCCTGAAAAAAAGATATCTCTCATATTGCTTTGCTATCTTGCTGTGATATGAGTTTTGGAGATCTATCAAGCACATCCAGTTGTCATTACACAGAAGAGGTACAATAGATATAACTGTGACCATTTGGAACGTTATCTGTTTCATGAACTGGTTGAGGTTACTTAGGACTAGAATGGGTCTGAGATCGCCTGTTTATTTCAGGACAAAAAAGAACCTTGAAAAGACTCAGGATAATTGCTGGTCTGGTGGTACTTCCTGGAAAACTCTCTTCTAGCAGCTTTGCTATCTCTGCTGCTGATTCCATCTCTATCCATCCACAGCCCCTTTTTCCCATTTTTGCACATGGGGTCAGGATATCACTTCAATAGTGACAATCATCTAGAGCTAAGGTTTACACCACCAGGTGGCAAGTCCTGCTGCAGTAGTTCATCTACACCAGACATTCACATGTGCAATCACAATTATGGCCAATTTAGAGTGCCCACTCCACCTACTGCAAATCTTTGGAATGTGAGGGGAAACTGAAGCACCTGGAGAAAACTCATGCAAACATAGGAAGAACATGCAGACTTTGCACAGAAGGCACCCCAGCTGAGAAATCTCCTGTACTGCTTTGCTATCCTGCTGTATTAAGGTTTTTGGAGATCTATCAAGCACATCCAGTTAACACTACCTGCTGCACCATTGTGCCACCCATACTGCCAGTTGCATCTGACATGGTGGAATATTGGGAATTCTCTTCCTCTTCTGACAAGGGGAAACAAATGGAATAATGAAGCCTCTGGTGATTATCCTCTTTATTCAGGAATCTTGAATGCTGGCCTGCCTGGCTTGACGGTGCAGAAAAAAAATTAACCTCATCTGACTGCCTCCAGAATGCAGCAGTTGGGCAATTGCTCAGGAGTGGTGGAAGGGTTTGTTCATAGAAGGAATTCAAATTCCTTGGTTTTGTGGTCCACCCCTGCCCCTGAGGTAATGTCCATTAAAATTATTCCCCACGCTGCCACTTGGGGGCTGTCAGCAGAAGTATCCTGGCTTAAACCCTGAAATTTTTGAAACTATATTTTTTCACCCTTTTGGTTTTGGAAGAAGGTCCTTTTTTGGGTGGAAAAATGTATGCCAACTAAATAAAGGGTCTTGCCTTCCTGTTCATTTTGGTAATTTTTCTTTTACCTTGGGTCAGAAAAAATGAACCAACAAAGAGGAGCATTAATAATGGACATGTTGAAACTTTCTTCAAAACTGCATAAGTGCATCCAGGCATGCTAATGGACAGCAACACAGATCCCTACTGCCCTTGCTGTCCCATCAGCTACATTAGAAAGCAGATGCATGGTCATATTACTCGTGGACTGAAGAGTAGAAAGCTAAGACTCCACTGACTTCTGGGTGTCCCCATACATGTTACCTTTGAGAGATTTTGACTGCTCCCTCATCAAGTCTCTCTGGAATAGTGTCACATGAGTCAAGTAGTTCAGCTCTCTAAGTTTAAATGTAGCTGATGTAGCATGTGCAAGTTTCTCAAATCTGTCCAACACCCTAGATTCTCTGTAAGGTGATGAATAGATGTGCTCTCCTCTGGCAGCTCCTTTCTTGTGGCTGCTGCAACAACCTGGCATTTACTGGGGGACCCTTACTCTAGCAGTAGGGTTTATACCTAAAGGCCACTATAATCTTATCTCGCTTGAGCGGGACTGGTGCCACCATAACAGGTTCCTTCCAAACCTGCTGAGAGACTGGGTCTATTAACTCATCAGCAGCTGGGACCACCCAGGAGGTAGAAGAGCCAGCCCAAAATGCCTCAAGAAACACCGACTCCTCTAGGGAGAGGGCTTTGATGGACCAACCCCCCCCTCTGTGCTTCAGCAACTCTAAAATGCCTCTGAAAGAAATGCCTTCCAGATGGTATCATGAGTGACCTTCCCCTTCATCAAAATCAGTGTCTTTTGTAATTCACACTGAGTTGAGTAAGTACCTTCGCTTACAGGCCTATTTCCTTAGTCTCTCCCCCACAGGGGCTTCTGTGGGTAGGATCGGAATTGGAAGGGCAAGACCTCTGAGGCTGATAGAGACAGACTACCTCTGCCATACAGGATAAGCAGACGTGGTAATAAGATCGGGGGGGGGGGGGTTTGGGATGAAGATGAGTTAGAAAGAGGCACATCCTTTCTGGACATGGACAGAATCAACTCAAACGTCTCAAAAGGTAAAGCCAAAGCCAAGACTGGAATTCAAGCAGTACCTCCTGACCCAAGGAGGACAGGAATGGAACATCCCCATCTCTGACTAAGCAATGAGGCTGACAACAGCAATGAGCTGTCCAGATATGTAACACTGATGGGCAAAGAAGGCTCTGAAAATTTTGGAGTCAAAACATGGACCCTGAGCATCAACATTGATGCTTTTGTTCTGAATCTCATCCTGATCCAACAGGTCTGGAGTCTCCAGAGTGAGAGAAACCAGAGCCAAAGTCAATAGCATTTTTTGCTCCAAGATGAGTTCTCTAATGAAGAAACTTGTGTTGTGGGCATCCATTCTGAAAGCTGGACCAGAATAGGAGGGATCAGTGGTGGGGCAAGTAGGGACTATACCTAAAGCCATTGAAGTGGTAGGTGCAGGGAGGACAGCCAGCTGTATCCGTGTCTAAAGAAACCTCTGCATCATCAAGTCAACACCAGGTTCCAAAAGACTGTTCAATGACTGGAAGGACCTGAGAGATGAAACTACTGATGGTGGTCAAGAAGATGAGCATTGATGTTTCTGTAATAAAAAAAAAAAAAGTTAGTGGAGCCTTGAGCTAGCTGGCTCTAGGGAGAAACAAGAGGATGGAGATGGTAAGTAGATCTAATGAATCTCCAAAGCAGGTAGATCTGAACATCTTGGGTCCTTTGGAGCTGGACGAGAATGGTCCAAAGGGTCTGGACACCTTTTTCTGAAATATTCAACCCTCTTTTCCTCTCTACTTTTTTCTTCTTCATTTTCCTTGGAAAGCTTTGGTTTTATCAGACATGAAATATCTTCTCCCTCTTCTAAGTCAAAGGAGCTGAAGTTCATGTTTGGTTGGGAATAAGGCCCCTCAAAACTAGTCTATCACAGTGAAATTGCAAAGCCCTGGTCCCGAAAAAGGTGCGCATTTCACAATTTCGTACTAAATGCAATACTCCCCACTGCATTTTTTTAATCCCAGTGGCATTGTCAGACATCATTTTCCAAAAGGAACAAACACCACACACCAACAAAATTGTCCACAGCAACAACAGACCCAGTAATCCTATAAAAGTATATCAACATTAACAGATATAAAAATATCTAAGAAAAAGAAATTATGTACTCATCATAACGCTCCATGTGTGTTGTCCATCTTCACCTTAATTCTTACTAGGCTGAGTTTGGATCCGATCCTTGGATCCATCTCGGCCTTTATTTTCAAGCTCGAGGTCTTCTGCCAGCTTGTGGCTAAAACTCTATACCAGCATGCTCTATAACTGTCTTCAGATCTTGTTTGCCCTTATTATAAGGGTAAGACTATCACAGAAGAACCAGAGTCAGATGAAGAAGGTCAGAGATTAAGATAATACAATTGTATAGACTTGATCTTTCAGCAGTAAAAAGGGTAGGGGGAAGGAGGGTGGGATGTAAGAATGAAGGCAAAGATGGAGAATACACATTGAATGTTATGGTGAGTACATAACTTCTTTATGTGAAGTTGTCTTATCTTGCCTTCATTTTTACTAGGTTGGGACCCTAGCACTTGGAGTCTTGGGTGAAGAGGCCACAATGGCTTTTGCAGAATGGGCTTTAATTCTTCTGGGAAGATGCTTATTCTGAGAGTTATAGATACAGGCTATGCAATCTGGATGCCGTTTTGAAAGTGTTACCTTGGAGACAGGGGTACCTTTCTGAGTCTGAAAAAGAAATAAATATCTGGTCAGATTTTCAGAATTTTGTAGTTCTGTGTAAGTAAAAATGTAACTATGTACATCCAGTTGATGTAACATATAGTCTGCCTTGTTCTCGTAATTTGGGAAGAAGACTGGCCGTTCTATAGTTTGGTTCAAATTTGACTCTGAAGTTACTTTGGGGCAAAAAAGAAGGATTTGTTCATAAGAGCATCTTGTCCAGATGCAAAAGCAGGTATGGGAGCTTTATAGACCAGGCTTGCAACTCTGATACTCTTCTAGCTGAGGTAATTGCTACCAAGAGAATGGTTTTCCAGGTCAAAAATTTCAGTTCACAAGACAATGCTGGTTTAAATTTCGTCCTCTCTCATCTAATTCCCCCCCCCTTTTGAACCAGCATTGTCTTGCGAACTGAAATGTTTGACCTGATAGGTGGTCTTAATAACAAGGTACCTTTAAGAAATGGCAAACGAAAACAGTCCTTGAACCAAATAAGGAATCAGATGCAAAAAACAGAGAATACAAGATAAAGAAAAATAATCTGGTTCCACACAGCAGTGAAAATCAGTATGTTCTTTATTGTAGTAGTTAAGCGCTTTCTCTGAATAACATCCGCTTCCATCAGACCAACAAAGATAGAATAGCAGTTACATTTTTAAACACTAAAACATCCAATCAAATATCATATAAAATGTACATCATAGCTAAAAGCCATGTAATAAAATACATCTGTAGAATCTATAGATCGTTAAAAAATTGAATAAAACAGACTAAATGAACAATATGTACTTAAAACTGGTAAATACAATAGTAAAAAATAATAAAAGATGGACTATTGAAATATACATGATAAAATATTAAGAGAGAGATCAATGCTTTAATGGCCGTGCTTTAAGGAAGGGTTTCAGGGGAAACTCTGTTGTTTAAACCAGGTGGTTTATCAGCTTGAAAGCACAAAATCCATTTCTGTTCACTAGATTCTGTTCAATTATTTATGTCACCTCCTCTCTTGGTACTATGCAGAATCTCTAGTACCATAAAGCTAAATTTATGTTCTTTACCCTCTTTAGCTACATGTAGTGATAGTGCGCTGGTGTCTAACATTCCCGATATCCCTAAGGTGTCAAAGTATTCTATCCTTAAACACCCTGTTCATTTTCCCTATGTAAAATGAGAAGCAGGTAGTACAATAGCAAAAATAGACAACATTTTTTGTTCGACAATCTGCATAAAAAGCAGTATCTATCTTAAAACCCAAAGTGGGATGTGTGAAATGATTACCAATATGTATATGTGTACAGGCCATACAATTCCTACACATATATGAACCAAGTCTATCAGATATTATAGTTGATTTAGTATTAAAGGATCGATAACAGAGCTGACTCTTAAGTGATCTATTTATAAAAGCAAAATCTGGCTGTGTGCCAGTGACCCCATTCAACTCATGTACAGTAGACAGAATATCCCAGTTCTTTTTAATAATATCACATGCTACATGCACATTACTGGCAAAAGTCAATGGCATCCTTTGTTTATTCCTAGAGGTATCAGTGGAAGCATCACTTGAGAAAGTATTGTCAATATTATCCCGATTGCTAATACTAGTGGGGAGGGGGGGAAGTATGGCTGGCACTTACCTGATCTATGCCACCATCCTTCTGCTATTTGAGAATCAATAAGTTTACTACTATAGCCTCTTTCTAAAAATTCTTGCTTATGTGCTTGTAATGCAACAATGAGACTATCATCACCATTAAAAAGTCTCATAGTTCGAAATATCTGTCCTTTCAACACATTGAATTTCGTACGATTCGGATGCATACTGCCATAGTGTAGAACATTATTCTTTCTAACAGTTTTCTTATACAAAGTAGTGGACACAGTGGATAAATTATTTTTAGTAACTTTAACATCCAAAAACTCTACTTCTTCATCAGAACATTCGTAGGTAAACCTCAAAAAAGTATTCAACTGATTTAAGTATAAAAGAAACTCTTGTAGCCGCTGCTCTGAGCCATGCCACAACAAAAAAAATATCATCCACAAAACTTTTATACCATTTGATGTTAACCTGGCATTCATTATTCGAAAGTACATGTTTAGCTTCCCAATTAGTTAGCGATAGGTTGGCGTAGAAATTAGCACAAGCTGTGCCCATAGCTACGCCAACTTTTTCTGCATAATAAACATCATTAAAAATAAACACATTGTTTTCTAGGATGATTTCCAAAAGTGTGCAAATATGTTTCACCTTAGTATCAGGGGTGTTTCTCTCTCAGTAATTCTCTGACATTTTCAATTCCCCATTCATTGGGTATAACAGTGAACAATGATTCAATATCCAGAGTTACAAATAAACATTGACCTAAGATAATTTCATTTTGTTTAGATAGCTCATTTAAAAAAACTCGGCCTGAAACTATAGGGCACACAATACCACCTCTTACACTTAAAGCTATGTTTGGTAATTCTAATAATGCTGATTGTATATTTAGAAAGCCCAGCACTTACATACCACCTAGTAATTCTACTAGAAATCTTTTCATTGACCTTTGTGAAAAACAACTTAGAGAGAAGTCTCTAGATAAGCAAACTAATAATTTTAGTAATTTATCAGCTGCAGAGTTACAAGCTCTAGCTGAATTGAAAGAGCTAAATAGTATAGAAATACGTCCAACTGATAAAGGAGGTGGTATTGTTATCGACAAGGGCAAATATATAGAATCTATGTTAAGTCATCTCAGTGACGTTGATACGTATGCCATTTTACCTTTGCATATACTCAGTAGTGTCATAGAAAAAGTACAGTTTTTGATCTTTGATTTATTAATAACAGGCATGATATCTGAGCAACTGTTTGAGTATTTCAAGGTAGAACATCCAACAGTCCCTTTGATGTATGGTCTACCCAAAATACATAAGAATCCCTTAACTCCACCTATGCGCCCTATAGTTTCAGGCCGAGGTTGGGTAACTGAGCCACTTTCTATTTTCGTAGAAAAGACTTTGCATGCTGCCTTGGCTGTATGTAGCACTGTTTAAAGGATACCAAGAGTTTTTTAAATGAGCTATCTAAACAAAATGAAATTATCTTAGGTCAATGTTTATTTGTAACTCTGGATATTGAATCATTGTTCACGGTTATACCCAATGAATGGGGAATTGAAAATGTCAGAGAATTACTGTGTGAGAGAAACACCCCTGATACTAAGGTGAAACTTATTTGCACACTTTGGAAATCATCCTAGAAAACAATGTGTTTATTTTTAATGATGTTTATTATGCACAAAAAGTTGGCGTAACTATGGGCACACCTTGTGCCAATAGCTACGCCAACCTATCCCTAGCTAATTGGGAAGCTAAACATGTACTTTCGAATAATGAATACCAGGTTAACATCAAATGGTATAAACGTTTTGTGGATATTTTTTTGTTGTGGCATGGCTCAGAGCAGCGGCTACAAGAGTTTCTTTTATACTTAAATCAGTTGAATACTTTTTTGAGACTTACCTATGAATATTCTGATAAAGAAGTAGAGTTTTTGGATGTTAAAGTTACTAAAAATAATTTATTCACTGTGTCCACTACTTTGTATAAGAAAACTGTTAGAAAGAATAATGTTCTACACTATGGCAGTATGCATCCGAATCATACAAAATTCAATGTGTTGAAAAAACAGATATTTCGAACTATGAGACTTTTTAATGACGACAGTCTCATTGTTGCATTACAAACATTTACACAAGAATTTTTAGAAAGAGGCTATAGTAGTAAACTTATTGATTCTCAAATAGCAGAAGGATGGCGGCATAGATCAGGTAAGTGCCAGCCATACTATTCCCCCCTCCCCACTACTATTAACAACAGGGATAATATTGTTAATATAATATAATATAATATTGACAATACTTTCCCAAGTGATGCTTCCACTGATACCTCTAGGAATAAACAAAGGATGCCATTGACCTTTGCCAGTAATGTGCATGTAGCATGTGATATTAAAAAGAACTGGGATATTCTGTCTACTGTACATGAGTTGAATGGGGTCATTGGCACACAGCCAGATTTTGCTTTTATAAATAATAGAGCACTTAAGAGTCAGCTCTGTTATCAATCCTTTAATGCTAACTCAACTATAATATCTGATAGACTTGGTACATATATGTGTAGGAATTGTATGGCCTGTACACATATACATATTGGCAATCATTTCACACATCCCACTTTGGGTTTTAAGGCATAGCCTTAACACACCCCTTCCACTCCCCCTTTCTCTCTCAACCCTATGACTATACCACTTCTATTTACTTTTCTCCACTACTTTGACTTCTGACTTTACACTTCCCCTCACCTCTCCTCCATTCTTTCTCTATCTACCTATTAGAATTTATTCTTATTTACCAACTGCTTTAACTAGATCTACTACCCCCCTCTATTGTGTACCTAACTTATTTCTCTCCCCTTTGTACTTTCCTCTCTACTTCCTCACTTCTCTTATTGCTAAATTATGTCTCCCTATATACTAACTATGCCTTCACTCTCACTCTTAATGTTGACCACCCTTCTCTCAACATACCATCTCACATCTTTTGAAATTTCACTTAGCAACTATCTTATCTCCTCACAAAAACACACTTCTACTCTCACTTTTACTTCTTACCCTAATATTAATTCCACCCCTAGCTATCTTCTATCTAAATTCCACAGGCTACATCACCTCACCTACCCCCTACTATCTAGCAAAAAAACAAAAACCTTAATAATTCAAAAGAGGAACTACTTAACCATACTATCTAATCCTACCCTACAAGATGGAGACATCCACCCCAACCCTGGCCCTATCTCACCACCACCCCAAAACTGCTTAACTAACCCCAATAATAACTTCCTTATAGGACACCTAAACATTCATAGCATAAACAATAAAATACCCTTAATCCACGCCCTCTTAGATATCCACTCATTTGACATTCTCTGCCTCTCTGAAACCTGGCTAAACCCAGGCACAAAAGACTCAGAGATTATACCCCAAGGTTATAACATACTAAGACAGGACCGCTTAAAACGTAAGGGTGGTGGAGTGGCAATACTATTCAAAAATCAACTGAACATCTCCACTCAACCAGCATACCCAAACCAAAACAGCAAAATAGAAGCCATCATTGTTAAACTCCAACTTAATAACAAAAAATCCATTTACATTATTTCTTTGTATCTTCCCCCAGGTAACAACATTCCAATATTAGAAGAATTTCTAAGTTGGGTTTCTATCACCTACCCCCAAGAAACCATAATTCTCGGCGACATTAACATAGACTGGAACACTATTAATGCTGACAATCCCTCCTCTCATATTAACCTACATGGTTTCTCACAAACTATTACCTCAACTACAAGAGTCAATAAGCCCAGTAAGAGAGAGAGTATACTGGACTGGATACTCACAAATAAAGCTAACAAACAATATAAAGTAGGGACTATGCCTGACGACATCAGCGACCACTGCCTAACCTACCTCACTAGACAAAAATCAGAATATGTTAACCTCCCAAATACAAGACTAATTCGATCTGTCAAGCACTTTAATATAGACCTTTTAAAACTGAACTGAGAGCATGTAATTGGAATTGCTTAAAATCACTTCCCTGGAGGAAGCAGTACTATTCTTTAATACTACATTCCTATCAATACTTGATAAACATGCTCCAGAACGCTCTATTAGAGTAAAGACCAAATCTGCCCCATGGCTGACAACCAAAACTAAAAAACTTATGCATGCTAGAAACGCAGCATGGACAAAATGGAGATGCTATAGACTAAACCCTGATTTTATTAATTTCTGCCATCTTAGAAATCTAGCAAAAAAATCAATACTCTCTGACAAGAAAAACTTCTACTGTAATCTTCAGGAAACTCATATTAACAACTCTAAACAGTTCTGGTCATCAGTAAACAGACTTCTTTCCCCAGGAACTGCTAAAACTCCTTCCCCTCAAAATTCAGACCCAGACACCCCTCTCCAGACTGCTAATGCCTTCAACTCTTTTTTCTCTGAAACTATTCAATCCCTAGCCAAACAAATGAACCCTAACAACTCTCATATACCAACTAACAAAACTAGCTCCCTTTTCAACTTCTCTCTAAAACCTATATCTACATCTTTTTATCTACAAACTCATTCATAAACTGAAACCCTGCACCCCTTCTGCTGACAAACTCCCTTCTCTTTTCCTTCAGAAAGTTGCCAAAGAAACTGCTTATCCTATATCCTTACTTATCAACAGAACTATCCTAGAAGGAACCATCCCTGATATCTGGAAAGTCTCCTACATTATCCCACTGCACAAAGGTGGTAACTCCCTTGACCTTTCAAACTATAGACCAATTGCCCTTCTCTCACCCCTAGCAAAAATTATGGAAAAATGTATACATCAGCAACTCGTACACTCTCTCTCTCATCACAACATAATAGCAAACTGCCAGCATGGTTTCAGACCCCACCACAGTACCACCACTGCCCTTCTATCCTTTGTAGATACTATCAATAAAAATCGAAACAATACACTCTCCTGCACTTTTCATTGATCTCTCGAAAGCTTTCGACATGGTCAACCACTCTCTCTTAATCAACATTCTTGAATCCCTATCTTGTGATAAACTAGCCACTGACTGGTTTAAATCTTATCTTAACAACAGACAACAAGCAGTAATATGGGAAAACCATATCTCATCACTCCTGCCTATTTCCATCGGAGTTCCCCAGGGCTCCATTCTGGGTCCACTTCTGTTCTCCTCTTTATTAACGATCTTCAGGCTGCTATCCCACAAGCTACCTGCATACAATACGCAGATGATTCTACCCTTATCTGCTCAGCACCCTCCTCTACTGAACTGAGCTCAGTGACCCAAAATACCTTTAACACAGTAGAAACTTGGTTTTCTAGACGGTTTCTCCTACTAAATGCCAAAAAAACTAAACTTCTCCTCTTTTCACCCACCTCTCGATCTCCCCCATTAAACTTTACCATCTCTTCAAATAATGGCACTATCATCTCACCTGACCCAACTACTAAACTATTAGGAATAACCATTGACAACAATCTTTCCTTCGATCAGCACATTAACAACACCATCAAGATTGTAAACAGAAAAATTGGATCCCTTTATCGCATCAAACCTTTTCTAACCCCAGCAACCAGAATCAAAATTGCACAATCTCATCTATCTACTCTCCTTTACGCTTCCCCAATTTACACAAACCTTAAGAAAATCAATCTAAACAAACTTGTAACTTGCTATAACAACATAGCTCGTTTCGCCACTAGTAACCCATTTAGGACTCACCATTGTATTAACCTAAAACAACTCGGCTGGCTCGAATTTCAAAACTACCTAATAATTCCTCAACTCACTATAGCCCACAACATATTACACCTACCTGACAACACCCCAATACTCTCTCAACTTCTAACCCTTACAGCAATCTGAACTCACTTCGCTCCTCTAGTAAACTCATGACAAAATCAATAAAGGTAAACAATGCAGCAGGTGCTTCCCTTTTCACTAACACTATAGGTAAAACTTGGAATCTCTTACCTAGTGACATAACTTTGACTCAATCCCTGCCACAATTCAAGCAGAAAATTAAACTTTACTATCTAAATCATTGGCTTTGTTCCTGCAGTACACCAGACTAACCTTTTCTCTTCTCTACTTTCCCCTTACTCTTCTTATGCACTACCTGTCTCATTTCTCCACCTTTTACTCATCCAATCTAACTAAGTATATGTTAAGCAAAATAGTTGACATGTAATGAACTGCATATTGTAAGTTTGTTTCTCTGTGTTATTATCTTTCGCTCTGTGTGTTCTTATGACTTTCAATTGATGCTATTCCTTAACAGTAATGATTTTTTATGTAATGTTCTTAGTAGTTTAGTGGAGCTTTTCTCCTCGGGCCTCTGCTGAAAATGGACATGTATCCAGCCAGACTAGCCCGGTCAACAAATGTAAAATAAAATAAAATAGATACTGCTTTTTATGCAGATTGTCGAACAAAAAATGTCTATTTTTGCTATTGTACTACCTGCTTCTCATTTTACATAGGGAAAACGAACAGGGTGTTTAAGGATAGAATACTTGAACACCTTAGGGATATCAGGAATGTTAAAGAAACCAGCACACTATCACTACATGTAGCTAAAGATGGTAAAGAACATAAATTTAGCTTTATGGTACTAGAGATTCTGCATAGTACCAAGAGAGGTGACAAATAATAGAACAGAATCTAAAGAACAGAAATGGATTTTGCGCTTTCAAGCTGATAAACCTCCTGGTTTAAACAACAGGGTTTCCCTGAAACCCTTCCTTAAAGCACGGCCATTAAAGCATTGATCTCTCTTTTAATATTTTATCATTTATATTTCAATAGTCCATCTTTTATTATTTTTTACTATTGTATTTACCAGTTTTAAGCACATATTGTTCATTTAGTCTGTTTTATTCAATTTTTTAACGATCTATAGATTCTACAGATGTATTTTATCACATGGCTTTTAGCTATGATGCACATTTTATCTGATTTTTGATTGGATGTTTTAGTGTTTAAAAATGTAACTGCTATTCTATCTTTGTTGGTCTGATGAAGCGGATGTTATTCCGAGAAAGCGCTTACTTACTACAATAAAGGACATATTGATTTCCACTGCTGTGTGGAACCAGATTATTTTTCTTTATCCTGTACCTTTAAGAAATACTTTGCATAGTCTATGAGGCATGATGTTGGAGCCTGATTCACCTAGAAGAAAACTGGAGATCGTTGCTAGCTGGACTCTTATGGTAGCCGCACCTCATTGAAGAGTGTTGCTAGGCATTCGAGAGTGGAATTGACTGAGGCAGAAAAAGGGTTGATATGGTTATGAGAAGCCATAAGAGAATCTTTTCCATTTGCTTCTATACATCTTTCTTGTTGAAGCCTTATGAGAAGAAATTAGAATATCCAAAAGACAGCTTCAAACAGCACTAAAAACACCAAAATGAACAAGGTATTGAACCACGGGTCTATGTTATTAGTTCGAACACACAACTGTCGGAATGCCGAATCAAACTGGGAAGTTCGAAATGTCAAAATAGTGAAGCCACGGAACACCAAATTTTTTCCCTGGGCCGTTTCCGCGGCTTTGCTATTTCCTCCACTGTGGTGCGGTCTCGGAGTTGGTATATTTAAGTAGGGGGGTGTGGAGGGCACAGCCCCCCATGTTGGGGGTGTGGGAGGCAAAGCCCCCCACATTAGGAACAGTCTGAATTGTACACGTGTTTTTTGGTTTTGTACCGGAACAGCGATTTGTTTCCCTGAAAAAAAAATTGCTGTTCTGAGTGTTCAAATTTATTGCATTTCGGCCTTCTGGGTTCGACATTTATGTAGTTGAACTTATGACAGTTTGACTATGTGATATAGACCCATGAACCACTGGCACTGAGGACTGATGAATAATAACAGCCATGAAGTAAATTCATATGTTTGTTAGAAATATCAGAAAATTCAATCAAAAAACATACTCAATGCCCTTATGTGGAATACAAGTAAACAGGGAAACTACATCAACTGTAAAAACAATATACTTACTACGAACATAATTAAAACCACCCAAAAATTCTCTCATCTTATTTAAAAAATCCCATGAATCTTTAATATATAATAATAATACAATTATGAAAAGTGACAAGGGGAATTGTTTAGTTACTATGAGTGTAGAACAATATAAGAAATCTATGTTTAAATTATTAAGCAATGTATGCGAATATAAGGAAGTGAGTTGTGTTGGTGTACCCAAATGTTTTAAATATATAAGCAATTATTATATTTTAATGAATAGACTTGGACTTTGAGATGTATAAATTTTGCTTGATAGATGAACCAAAAATATGTATATTGTTTGGTATTCCAAAAGAATATAAGGATAGCAATAATTCCCCATTTAGACCCATAATTTCATCTCCAAGTAACGTAACTGAAGGAATGTCACTTGTGACTGAGTCTATATTAAATCCCTTGACTCAAAAATTTAAATAGTATATTAAAGATTCATGGGCGGCCATAGCGGTGCAGCGGTTAGTGTTGTCGCCTCACAGTAAGAGGTTCTCCAGTTCGATCCTCGGCTGGGGGTGCCTTCTGTGCGTTGTCTGCATGTCCTCCCTGTGGTTGCATGGGTTTCCTCTGGGTGCTCCGGTTTCCTCCCATATCCCAAAGACATGCTGTGGATTGGGTGGCCCTAGGCATGAGTGCATGCCTTCTATGGAAGGTTGGGTGCCGGGCTGGCAACTGGACACCGTAAAACTCCACTGCCAATCATGAGCAGACAGGTGATCCTCTGTGGCAACCCCTAACCAGGAAAAGCCGAAAGAAGAAGAAAGATTCATGGGATTTTTTTAGATAAGATGAGAGAATTTTTGGGTGGTTTTAATTATGTTTAGTTATTGTTTTTACTTTTGATGTAGTTTCCCTTTTTACTTGTATTCCACATAAGGGCACTGAGTATGTTAGAAGTTTTTTGATTGAATTTTCTGATATTTCTAACCAACATATTAATTTACTTCGTGGTTGTTGTTATTCATCAGTCCTCAGTGCCAGTGGTTCAGTACATGGTTCATTTTAGAAATTAGATGTTTAACTGAAGAAGAGAGGTTTGGAAACCTGGCTATTGTTGGAATCAGAGTAGCCAAGCTGTCAGTTTGAGGGTCTGAAGGGAAGGATAAAGCGTTCCTGATGCACGAGTCAAAAGGTCTGGAACCAGGTCGAGAATCCAAGGCTCCTCCCGAAGATGAGGCCAAAGGAAGGAAAACCAGATTTGATAAGGCCAGTATGGGGCGATGAGTATCAAGTCCCTTCCCAAGCAATTGGCTTTCTGAAGTACTTTAGGAATTAGTGGAAAAGGAGGAAAGGCATAGAGGAGACCTGAGGGCCAATCATGAACAAGTGCATCCCTTGGTGACTCCCCCGGAGGGGTGATAATGGCCAAGTAGCTGCTGCATTTGGCATTCATGGATGTCACAAAAAGGTCACAGTAAGGCTGGCCCCATTTCCAGAAAATCTTTTCCGGTACTTCTTGCTTTAGGGATCACTTATGATGTCCGCTATCACGTTGGATTTCCCCGGGATGTGCTTTCCTATCAGAAAACGTTGGGAGAAGGATGCCCACTGCCATACTCTGAGGTCCTCTCGACAAAGGGGGTAAGATCTGGTTCCTCCTTGTTTTTTTATGTACCATACAACTGACATGTCTGTCTGTATTGCAATAGTTTCCAGTGGAACAGAGTCCAGGAATGCTTGCAATGATAGAAGCAACGCTCTCATCTCTAGGACACTGATGTGCAAGTGAGCCTCGTGATCATGCCAGGTGCCTTGGACTGTCCTTCCCAGATAATGCCCCCCCCAATCTGAGAGGTGTCCACGGTCACTGTGGCCAGTGGTTGGAAAAGTACAAATGGTTACTGAAACAAGTAAAACAGTCTGTTTATTACTCCACACAAAAACTAAGCGCTTTCGCCAAGTTAAGGCTTCTTCAGAGTTGTTCAGCTTGATACAATCAAAGATTTAAATACATATCATCCAAATAAGGAAATCAGAAGCTTCCTTCATTAATAATGTCAACATTTAAAGGAATACTCTGCATTAAATCACAGTCATAATAAAATATTGATAACTAAAATTTTATCATACCTTAATTTCAACAAAGGCTTTATAGTAATAAAATCATTCAAGCCAGGAGCCTTCAAGGCATTCAAATGCAATTGCCACTTGAACTCCTTGGCTTCCAACCACACTTTGCCACCCACTCCCCGTTCACTCAAAATGACATGATCAATAATAAAAAATACAAACTTTTTGAAGTTGGTACACGTGGTGGAATGTACAAACAGAGCATTGTGACTACCCTTATTTTTTATTGCTCTCAAATGCTCACTGATTCAATCCCTCAGTCTTCAGGTCGCCTTCCTGACATGAAACCTTGAACAGGACAAATAAGTGGCCACATACACCACCATAGAAGAACTACAATTACATTTACCCAGATATTTGAGGGAAACATTATATCCTGCTATAGTCACATAGGGCCCGTTGTTGATATATCTGCAACTTCTGCATGCCCCACACTTGGTCATGCTAGATCTGTAGTTGTTCTTACGCCCTTGTCCCTCCAAAACATTTTTGATATTCCTGCCCCTGCTGTACACTACTTGGGGCTTGGGTCCTAAAAAGGACATCATTCCCACTTCCAAACTGGTCTCCCAACATTTAATATCCACAACCTTGGGAGCAAACTCATTGTAACAAAGGACTATGGCTTTCATTGTGTCACTACCCTTATTTTTAACTTGAAGTCCCTGTTCCAAAGATAAAATTGGGGCAAAAGTTGTTTACCTCTTATGTATAACTTCTTTTTTAATGTTAATGAGTAACTTAAGAGGATACCCCATTCAAAAATAACCCTATCAATTTGTACATTTCACTTTTGAACATTTCATCCGCACTAGTGAGTCTTGACACTAATCATCTGCACTTTGACTACACTACTAAAAAAAAAAAAAAAAAATTTTTATAGTTATCAATATTTTATTTTGACTGATTTAATGCAGAGTATTCCTTTAAATGTTGAGATTATTAATGAAGGAAGCTTCTGATTCGCTGATTTGGATGATATGTATTTAAATCTTTGATTGTAATAAGTTGAACAACTCTGAAGAAGCCTCAACTTACTTGGCAAAAGTGCTTAGTTGTTTTTGTGTGGAGTAATAAACAGACTTTTACCAGTTTCGGTAATTTTTTTTTTATTTCTTGGTTTCAGTGGCCTTTTCGGCCAACGTGTGGATTTAATTTTAAGTACGAATGGTTGACCTATAGTCACTTGAGTAAAGCCACTGACGACGGTCCTTCTTGCAAGTTTCTGTTATTATCTTGTGAGACATTGGTAGGTCTTGCATGGACCACTGAGTGAAGAGTAACAAATGGAGAACTCATGTGCAGATGTGCTAGGTGGATCACAACTATTGCTGCTGCCATGGTTCCCAGGGCTTTTAGGCTCAACATTGCTTGAACTTTTCTCTTTCTTAAAAGGTATGAAACCTGGTGCCTTAGAACTTGAATTCTTTCTGGAGGGAGTCTGGCTGTCCTGTTTCGAGTTTAATTCTGCCCCTAAAAATACCATATGCTGAGAAGGCACAAAGGCAGATTTTTTGAAGTTTACTGTAATCCCTAGGTGAGAGCAGAGTTGCAAGGCTGTGTCTCTTGCTTTCATTAGCAGATGTTTGGTCATGGTGGTTAGAAGCCAGTCGTCTAAGTATGGAAACATCCAAAATCCTAGATGTCTCAAGTGAGCTGCAACTACTGCCATACATTTGGTGAACACTCTGGGGGCTGTAGTGAGGTCAAAGAGCAGAGCTGGTAGTGACTGGCTCCCAGCCAAAAGCAGAGGTGTCTCCTGGATTACCTGTCCATTTTTATGTGCTAGAACATATCCTGGAAAGCTATAGAGCACATCCACTCATCTTGTCCCAGGAATGGGAGTTATCGACTGCAGTGTTAGCATCCAGAACTTGGTCTTTCTTACTGATTTGTTTAAAAGGCTGAGATCAAAAATTGGCCTCCAGTCCCGTGTTTTCATTGGAACTAAAGAATCTCGAGTAAGTTCCAGATCCCATTTGGTATGCATGGGGACTGTTTGGATGACTGTTTAGTCTAGCAACTTTTGAATTTCTAAAGTTGCTTGCTCCTTTTGACTGGGTGGAACATCTGGAACCTTTTTTATCTTTGGAACGGGAAGGGAAAAAGGTATGGTGTAACCTCTGAATATAATGCTTTGTACCCATTTGTCTTTTGTTACTTATTGCTAGGCTTCTGGGTACAAAGATAAACAACCCCTGACTGCCTCCAGAGTTGGACAGGTGGGCCTCTATTCAGGAGTGCTGAAAGGGCTTACCAAAGAAAGAATCTCTCTTGCCCTGATTCTGAAGACCCCCTCTGCTGTATGGTCAGCGTCTTCCACTACTACACATAAGCGCATCCAAGAATGTCTCCTTAGGGAAATTCCAGAACCTGCTACTCTGCTTGCTTCATCCACTGCATATGAAATGAGTCTCATGGAGGCATTGACAACTAAAGTTTAAGGTAGAGAGCTGACAGGATACTTTATCTGCAACCCCTTCAGATACTGAACCTTGGAGAGCATCTCCCAGCTCTTTCAGATCATCTCTCTGCAATTTTGTAAAATGGGTGCGGTAGTTCAGTGATCTGAGAGAGAAGGCCATGGAAGAAAACAATGCGCTTTCCATGTGTGTCCCTTAGTCTGAGGCTCCTTGTTTGGGAGGTGGACAGAAGATGTCTCAGAGTTCCTTCTTGGTGGCTGCTGCCACAACCATATCATCTACTGGGGCTCCCTTTGTTAGAAAGGCTTTATCTGAAGGGGATGCAATAAATTTGTATGGCCTCCTAGGAGCAGGTTCCACTGAATCTGGGGACTCCCACACCTTTTGAGAAACTATGTCCATTAGTTCATCAAAAGGTGGAGACACCTAAAAGTTGGAAGGGTGAGATCTGAAGGCCTTCAGGTATACTGACATCTCCACTGAAGGGTTGGTGGACTTCCAGCCACCTCTCTGCTTTAGCATTTCCAGGATGTCTCAAAAAGAGACATCAGAAGGCGACCATGGGGATCCTTCAGCTTCATCAAGGTCCATATCATAAGTGACAGACTCCTCTGGGAAGTCTAAATGCTTCCTCTTGCATAGTCTCTTCTGAGGGACCTCCTCAGAGGGGTACTCTTGGGGGGTGCCCTGTGGGGTACCCTGATGCATAGGATCTCTACTTCCCTGTGGATGCATTGGTATCAAGGCAGGCATGAGCTTTTGGGGATAGAGATGACATTGGAGCTGTCTGTGGAGATAGCACTCTCCTCATTACCTCAGAAGCCCCCCCCGTTCCTGATCCAAGAATATCCCTGTATCTGAAGAAGCCAAGGGACCCCCCCCCCCAAGAACCAAAGACGATGGGCTTGAGGTGGAGGTAGGAGCTGAGCTCAGCTGAGCCGAGGGCCCAAGAGGCAAAGCGGGATCTGACAACTGTCTGACCCTACTCACCTCCCTGGACCAGACTGGAGACCATTGGCTCCTAGACTCCTCCAGCATCGATGGAGCCGAAGATGTTGGAGCCATGGTCAAATCTGTAGATCCAGTAGTAGGTCTAGGATCAGAGGGTTCCACTATAATCAGCTCTGGATCTTCTGACTCCAAAGCCAGGGGTTGGATCAGAGGAATCGGATCAGAGGAGGTAGATGTGTTTATTTATTAATACTTGTCGA
This sequence comes from Protopterus annectens, assembly GCF_019279795.1. Lineage (NCBI taxonomy): Eukaryota > Metazoa > Chordata > Ceratodontiformes > Protopteridae > Protopterus > Protopterus annectens. The sequence continues at coordinate 363,525,901 of NC_056749.1, forward strand.
CCGGGAGTGTCCGACTGGACGTAGGTCCATTTTCAGCGGAGGCCCGGGGAGAAAAGCTCCACAGTTAAAACAGACAGAAGTTACATTGGATTACATAGCGATTAACAATTTACATAGCAATTACTTACAACATATTTACAGATTAAGAACATAGTACAACTAGAATCTTTATCTGCGAAATACATAAGACATTAAAAAGAAGTTATGTCCTTACCATAACGTTCCATGTGGAGTGTTCATCTCACCTTTGTTCTTACACATGGGTTCGGAGCCGATCCTCGGCTCCGAGTCGGCCGCATCGCAAAGCTCTGCATCTCAGAGAAGCTCGAGACCAGACTATATCCCACAATCCTCCCTGCCATTACTCAGATCTAGTTTGCAAACAAACCAGACCGATAATCCAATACCTCAGGTGCAAGAACTACACACTCTCTCAGGCATTCAGAGACACACTCTCACCATAGCAAATAACTAAGGGTAGTAGCATATACCCCATGATACACAGGACCATATACCCCGGAAGGGGTTAAGACATTTCGATCAGAATCTAGTCCTACCCGTTCTTTCAAAACACGTGGGGGGGGAGGGAGGGAATGTAAGAACAAAGGCGAGATGAACACTCCACATGGAATGTTATGGTAAGGACATAACTTCTTTATGTGAGAGTGTTCAATATCACCGTTTGTTCTTACACACGGGTAGCGTCCCTAGCTCTGTCACCCGGAGTGACTCATGGAAGAACGTTCCTAAGCACAGTGGAACCAAAAGATGTCCTGTCTTTGGAGGCTTTGTCAACTCTATAATGAGTGATTAAAGTATGTGGCTTAGACCACGTGGCTGCTGCACAAATCGTGTCCAAAGGCAAGCGGGCTGCATGAGTCAAGGAAGTGGAAACGGATCTGGTAGAATGGGCCTTAGGTTTGGTGGGTAAGGACTGATCTGACTTAGAGTATAAAAAGGCTATACAATCAGCAAGCCATTTAGATAATGTACGTTTTGTAATTGCCATGCCCTTTTTATTGTCTGCAAATGCGACAAAGAGCTGATCTGTCTTCCTGTAAGTTTTAGTCCTATCCAAATAAAATCTTAACTGTCTGTGAACATCTAACTTGTGCAGCATGTACTCCAACTTGTTAGTATGGTTCTTGAAGAAGGTAGGGAGTTCTATGGATTGGTTAATATTTGTACCGGAACATACCTTTGGAAGGAAAGATGGGTTTGTATGTAAAGAGACTATCTGGATGGAAAATCAAGTAAGGTGGTCTGACCGATCATGCTTGCAGCTCTGACGCTCTTCGAGCTGAAGTAACAGCTACGAGGAAAAGTGTCTTCCATGATAAGAACTTTAGGAGGCAGGACGAAGCAGGTTCAAAGGGTGGCAACATGAGTTGTGACAGTAACAAATTTAAGCTCCATGGAAAGAAAGGTTTCCTGACGGGCGGCCGATGATGGAAGGTTCCTTTCATAAAAGCCTTACAAAGTCTGTGAGACATAATGGGAGAACCGCCCTCACCAATATGGAAGTTCGATATGGCCGCCAACTGTACTCTTAGTGTGGAAGTAGAGGCTCCTTCGTGAAAGAGGATAGATAAGAATTCCAAATACTTTATGTAGAGGAGCTACCAGGGGGTCTAAGTGTTGGCTAGACACCCAGTATACAAAGTGTTTCCATTTACTCCTGTAGAGTTTTGTAATGGAAGCTTTATGAGAAGCAACCAGAATGTGTTGAACTGCTGGAGAAAGTAGTTCAGACCTGGCTAGGCAGGGAAGCGGAGCAGCCAAGCCGCTAGTTTGAGGGACTGAAGAGACGGGTGAGGAGCTCCCGACGAATGGGTCAGTAGATCTGGTACTGGGTCCAGAATCCACGGTTCCTCTGTTTGATGGGCTCGAAGAAAGGGGAACCATATCTGCCGAGGCCAGAATGGGGCTATGAGTATTATTGTCCTTTCCAGGTTCCTGGCTTTCTGTAGAAATCTGGGAATCAAGGGAGTAGGAGGAAATGCATATAGGAGACCCAGGGGCCAATCTTGTATCAGTGCGTCCCTGGGGACATCCCCCGGAGGGGGTAGAAGGGCAAAGTAGCTTCTGCATTTTGCATTCAATGGGGAAGCAAATAGATCGCAGCAAGGCTGGCCCCATCTGCGGAAGATCTTTTCCGCCGTCTGTGGATTGAGGGACCACTCGTGAGGTAACAGGATGGCTCTGCTCAACCTGTCCGCAATGACGTTGGATGACCCCAGGATGTGCATTGCTATCAGAAAGCGACCCGTGGACACTGCCCATTGCCAAATTCTCATGGCCTCTCTGCATAACGGGTAAGACCTGGTTCCCCCTTGCTTGTTTATGTACCAGACCACAGACATGTTGTCTGTCTGAACTGCTACTGTTCCTAGAGGTAAAGGGGCTTGGAAGTGTTGCAATGCCAGGAACACCGCCCTCAGCTCCAGAACATTTATGTGTAGAGTGTACTCCATGTTGGACCATTCCCCCTTGGACTGTTCTTCCCTTAAACAGACCCCCACCACCCTATCAGAGAAGCGTCCGTGGTTATTGTGGCCGGACTGGGTAGAACAAACGGACGACCTATAGTGAGATCCTGACTGTACACCCACCATGAGAGGTCTCGTCTGCAAGAGTCTGTTATCAGAATCTCGTGCGCTAGGGGTAAGTGCTGGAATGACCACTGCGCGAAAAGCAGCCATTGGAGGATCCTCATGTATAATCTTCCCATAGGAACTGCAATTAGGGACGCTGCCATTAGTCCCAAAACTTTCAATACCAGTTTGGCTGGGGCTTTCTTGCTCTTTAGTAGAAGAACCTGTTTGAGGGTTGACGCCCTTATTGGAGGGAGCTTTAGCAGTGTTAATAGTGTATCTAGGTCTGCTCCGATGAATGAAATACGCTGTGAGGGCGATAAGCAAGACTTTTCGAAGTTTATCGAAATCCCTAGGTGGGAACAAAGGTTGACTGTGTAGTCTCGACTTGTATGAGGCGACGCTCGGTGGTGGTGGTGAGGAGCCAGTCATCCAGATAGGGAAACACATGGAATCCCTGTCATCTCAAGTGAGACGCAACTACTGCCATGCATTTGGTGAATATCCTGGGGGCTGAGAAGTCCAAAGGGCAGAGCTTGAAACTGAAAGTGACTGGCTCCCAGCAGGAAGTGCAGGTGATCTCTGGACAGTCTGGCCATTTTGATGTGGTAGTACGTGTCTTTGAGATCTATCGAGCACATCCAATCGTCCTTCTGTAAGAATAGAAGGATTGATTGAAGCATGACCATCCGGAACTTTTCTTTCTTCACGAAGGTGTTGAGATTGCTGAGATCTAAAATCGGTCTCCAGTCCCCTGTCTTTTTTGGAACTAAAAAGAACCTGGAGTAAGTTCTGGATCCTCTTTGGTCCACCGGGACTGGTTGGATGACTCTGTTTTTGAGCAGCTTTGAAATTTCTACAGCTGCTGGGCTTCGCAGATGGGGTGGCACATCTGGAAACCTTCTTTGTTGAGGTGGAGTTGATGTGAAGGGGATTTTGTATCCTCTGGTTATAATGCTTTTTAACCAGGAATCCGAAGTAATATTTAGCCAGGCCTGTGGGTATAAAGCCAAGCGACCCCCGACTGCCTCCAGAGCAGGACAGCCGGGCTTCCATTCAGGAGTGCTGGAAAGGCTTCCCAGGGATGGTATCCCTGTCGCCTTGGTTATGCGGACCCCCTCTGCCGCCAGGGCGGCATCTTCCATTTCTACCCCCCCCCCTGCCTCTGGAGGGGGTATCACTCTGTGTGGCTTGGAAAGATCCCCAATTCTTATGGAACCACATTTTCCCGCCTCTTTGCCCTTTGGGGTACGGTCTAGTTGGAGTGGAAAAATGGACCCCCAACAGCAGACAGGGTCTTTCCCTCTTGCTCACACCAAGTCAGAGTCTCCTTCACCTTAGGCCCGAAGAGTGTGGCACCATCAAAGGGGGCGTTGGCAAAGGAAGACTTGAAGGCTTCCGCAAAGGAGCACAGCCACATCCAGGATTGTCTTCAAAGAGCAATCGCTGAAGCTGCAGCTCTACTCGATCCTTCGGCCGCATACGAGATGATGAGCCTCATGGATGAGTTTACTATGGAGGTAAGGGTGTTAAGTTGTGCTGTTATCTTATCTGAAACAGCAGCATCTGTGTTACCCTGTAGGGTATCTGTCAGCTCCTTGATGAGATCCCTCTGCAGACGTGTGAAATGTGTCAAATAGTTTAGCGAACGCATGGAAAAAGTCGCTGAACTAAAAACGCGCTTCCCGTTTCTGTCCATAGTCCTAGAATCCTTATTAGGAGGATGAACAGATGAGGAAGACTCAGACATCTCCTTTTTCGTGGCTGCCACCACCACCATAGCGTCGACCGGAACTCCTTTGGTGAAATAAGTCTTGTCCTGGGGGGGGGGGGGGTCATAAATTTGTTTGGTTTTCTAGGGACTGGTTCCACTGTGTCAGGTGTCTCCCACACCCTTCGAGCAATCAATTCCATTAATTCATCGAAGGGCGGAGTCACCCAGGAGGTAGAAGGTTGAGCCCCAAAAGCCTTCAGCAGCACCGACTCGTCCTCAGTGGGGTCTAGGGGACTGCCAATCGCCCCTCTGTTTCAAGATCTCCAGGATGTCCGCAAATGACATCCTCAGAGGGGGATTTTGGGGACCCCTCTGCCTCATCCAAGTCGGTGTCAGATGTTAGAGATTCCTGTGGGGAATCTATGTGCCTCCTCTTGCACAACCGTTTCCTCAGGACCTCATCAGAGGGGGCTTCTGGTGAGGCCTCCAAGGAACAGGGGGAACCCTCTGGGGGTAGCTGAGGCAATGGAGCTCTACGCTTTGGATGGGTCGTGGGGGCAGAAACAGAAAGTGGCCCTTTAGGGGAAGGAGAACACGCCTCTGATGAAGTGGTTGTCTGTGCAGACAATACCTTCCTCATAAGGTCAAAAGCCCCTGAACCCCGGGCCGAGGACTCCCCCGGTTCTGAAGAACACGGGAGCATCCCAAACAGGGGCCGTGGGCTCAGACCCAGAGGACGGAGCCGAGCCAGTCTGCGCAGAGGCCCAGAGAGGGAGAGTCGGCACCAAAAGGTCGGTACGACTCTCGGTCCCGGAACCGAGGAGAGACAGTCGGCTCCGTGACTCACCTACCGGTTCCGAAGGAGTCGAAGTCAATGGTGTCGATCGTGCAATGGACGGTTTTGGCACTGAGGGCTCCACTATCATCAAGTCATCCTCTCCCGGCTCCGAGATCTGGATGGGTCTCGAAGGAGGACCTGTTGGAGATATGGGGAAGCCTTCTAGTTTCGACACCAATTGGGAGGAAACTGCAATAAACTTGGAAAGGGCCATGTTTTCCATGAGTTTCTGCATGACACGATCCACATCTCTCAGATAACGGTCTGGAAGAACGGGTCGAAGGAGCCGAAGATGGCACCGACCGAAGAATGGACTGTGGCGGCAGCTCCGACACCGGTTCCAAGATCTGGGGCTCAGTGAAAGATAAACGTTTGATGCTCGGCCCCGAGGTCTGTGGAACTGGCGAACGAACCTTCGAAGATGAATTCGGAGCCGATGACATGGGCTCAGACATCTTCAACCCCTTCAAGAACTTAGAAGCCTGATCCGATTTGTCTAAAGCCTCTTGAAAGGCAGGCTTAAGCAACCCTCTATCTATAAGCTTCCAGCGTCTATCTGTCATGATCCTCCCGCTAAAGGAATGACATAGAGCAATCCTCTTGAAGGTGGAGAGGGCCAAGACAGTAAACGCAGGACGCATGGGCGTCAGTGATGGACATTTTCTGCCCACACTGACATCTTTTAAAGCTGGATTTTGCTTTCTCCGACATGACTGTAGAAGTAAAAACACTTTACTAGGTTAATAACAAGAAACAACTACCAATAACTAATTTCTATATATATGTAGAGTAAATATCTATACAAGTATAAAAAAACACTCAACAAAAACCACACCGAGAGAAAAGGGTAGGCCACAAAAAGGTGCCTTAAGAATAATATGAGGAATATTATAATAATAATCACACACACACTTCTATACTATACTAACTATTAGAAACTTATTTGTACAAAAAAAGTAGCTGCTTATCTGAAAGAAGCAAAAAGTTATCAAATTTTTCTCTGGTCCGAGCTCTCCTCGATCCGATCTGTTGCAGCAGCAAACTAGATCTGAGTAATAGCAGGGAGGATTGTGGGATATAGTCTGGTCTTGATCTTCTCTGAGATGCAGAGCTTTGCAATGCGGCCGACTCGGAGCCGAGGATCGGCTCCGAACCCGTGTGTAAGAACAAACGGCGAGATTGAACACTCTCACATCAAATGTTACAATAAGAAGTTCCTGCTGTATAATAAGTACTAGGCTTTATGAGCATCTGAGCTTGTTATAATCAAGGTAGTTAGTGGAGTGGAAAGAAAGGTAGTGGTTGGATGGGGTGGGTGATAGAGTGGGAGTTGCAAGGGCATAGCCAGCATGTTTTTAGGTGTGCTTTTAGCAAAGTTTTGAAGTGGGTGCATGATGGCATGGAGGTAATTGTGGGTGGGAGGGAGTTCCATAATTTGGCTATGGTGCAAGACAATAGCGCTTCACCAGCAGAGTTATTGGCATTAGTGATCTGCAAGTGATTTTTGTTGCTGGATCTTAGTGGTCTGGTGGTGTGATAGGGTTGGAGTAGATTCTGGATGGATGGGACATTTAATGGATGGTTTACTAGTTTGTGGGCGAGTGAGTTGATACCATTGAAAGAGGTGAGGGAGTTCAAGCCAGCCCAGTTCAGCAAGTGAGAGACAGTGGTGACTACGGTAGGATGCCCCTGTGGTGAATTTGGCAATTTTGTTGTAGCAGGTCTCTAGCTTGTTCAGATCGCATTGCCTTAGGTTGGTATATATTGGAGAGGCATAAAGTAGGGTGGAGATAAGGTGGGAATTTGCTATTAAAATCTTTGCTGCTTTGCTTAGAAGTTGCTTACTTCTGTATAACGCTCCTAGTTTTTTTGTGGACTTTTTTGATGGTCATGGATATGTGAATGTCAAATTTTAGTTTATTGTCTATTTCCACTCCTAGCAATTTGGTGCGTTCAGTTGGGTATATAGTGGTGTTGTCTTTTGCTGTGATGTTAAAGTGAGAGTTGTTTTGAGTATGTTTGGTGGGTTGGAAGATGAGTAGTTTAGTTTTGTTTGGGTGGAGTATTAATTGGGCATCGGATACATAGCCGGCCTTAGGCATAGGCCAACTAGGCGGCCGCCTAGGGCGCTGCTCTAGCAGGGGTGCTTTTCCAATATTTATTTGGTGTAGGTAGACCAGGATAGGGGCACCAAGTGGTGTGGTGGGGGGCACCGTGGAGCCCTTTTGCCTAGGGCACCAGTTGACCTAAGGCCGCTCCTGATCGGATAACCAAGTTTCAACAGAGAAAAAGGCTTCCTGTGTGACTTTTTGTAGTTTGGGTAGGGACTGGGCTGAGCAGATGATGGTTGAGTCATCTGCATATTGTATGAGTGTGCCATGTTTGGTGGCAGAGGCTAGATTATTGGTGAAAACAGAGAAGAGTTGGGGTCCAAGGATGGATCCTTGGGGAACCCCTATGGAGACAGGTAGTTGGGGAGATGTGTTATTCTGCCATACAATGGATTGTTGGTGGTCAGACAGGTAACTCTGAAACCAGTTGGTGACTGATTGTGAGAAGGACAGGTTATTGAGGACAAATTTGTTAGGATCTAAAGTCCTCTGGGTCTGATCCAATAAAAACATAGCCAGTGATGGTGTCTTCAAAACTCTCTATACCACCCAACCCAAATTGTCATCCAAAAGACTCCTGGAAGACAGAGTCAAGGAGGTTAGAGACTTTGATCGCTGCAGGATTGGTGATCTGTGTGTAGGGAAGAATGTCCCCTAGGCTAGAGACCAGCTCTGTATTTCAAAACTCGACCGGCACCAAAGTAGATAGTGTCAGTGCTGAAGATGACTTGTTGGATCCTATAAGTTTTGGATCTGAGGTGAAGATTTTAGGTATCTTTTTTGCCAGTTCAGATAAAGGTTAAACAAAGAAATAAAGCCAATACTTAGCCAGAGCTAGCAAACGAACACCCAATCTTGTTTAAGCGGCAAACGAGATCTGAAGACTGTTCTAGTTCATGCTGGGATAGGGTTTTAGCCAAGAGCTGGCAAAAGACTTCAAGCTTGAAAATAAAGGCAGAGACAGATCCGAGGATTGGATGTGAACCCAATCTAGTAAGAATGAAGGTGAGATAGGACATCACCACATCAATAATTATATTTATTTTGTTTTTATTATTTTTTGGGTATGGAAGGTGGGAAAAAAACGTTCCTTAAAAAGATGAAAGGTGTTTTGGAACCTTGTTAAAAAAATGAATCTGAAGTGCTTACTAGAAAACAGAATTCCTAAACAAAGAAAAATTAGTTAAATATAGAAAAAATAACCATTTATCTGGGCAGCAAAGTAGAGTCCTCGATCATGTCTTAATTGATCAACCAGCAAATGAGATTAGAGGTAATTGGGGGTCTTGAGAGAATTATGGCTAGGGGAGGTGTCAGAACACTGGATCCAAGCTCTTGAAAAAGTGACGAGGTCAGACCCGGTCAGATCCAATAAAAAAATTGTTGAAGTGGATGAAAAGGCCAACATTGGATCTTTAGCTAGAAACCTTGTGAACACTCTTGGTGCAGTGGCTAGCCAAAAGGATAAGGCAGAGAACTGATAATGTGATCTAGACAAATAAAACCTTATGAAACACCTGAACTACAGAGGAATAGGGATAGAATGATAATCTTAAATCTAGTGTTACCAGGAAACTTGAATGAGAAGAACAGGTAACAGATTGTGAAGTGAACTTGGGCATCATCATAAACAGGCTTAGGAAAAAAAAGATTTAGATTTGGTCTCCAAGCATTTTCTTTCTTTAGCACTAAACATCCTTGAATAAAAACCTTTTCCAACCTGGGAAGTAGGAACTGGTTTTATCACTCCCTGGGGCAGCATGTGATGAAGGATATGTGGAAATAAAAATGTGTGGTCTGGTAGATGAGGAATTTCCCCCTGAAAAGGAGTGATTTCTTCCCACTGTCATATGTAACCTTGAAGAATGATCTTCAGAAACCATTTCTCTGAAACTATCTGTTGCCAAAGAGAAAAATGGAGATTCAGACTTTCGTGAAGAGAAAATGGACTGCCAGGGTTGGAGAGAGGAATAAGATCCCTTAAACAGTCTGATTTGTTGGACCGCCCTTGTTTTTGGGGGGTCCTGAATTCTTTTTAGAACTTTAGAAATTTTTTTTTGGGAGGCAATGAGGATCATTCCGCAACCCAATGACATTGATTTCTGTATGAGTTTCGGTATCGGGGGAAATGGAGGGAATGCATAAAGAAGTCCCTGAGGCCAATCGTGGACCAGAGCATTTCTGGGAGAGTGACCAGGAAGCGGAAGAAGGGAGAAGTAGTTGCTGCATTTGCTGTTGAAGGGGGTAGCAGAAAGGTTGCAGCAAGGCTGACCCCATTTGCGGAAGATCAGATCCGCAACTACCTGATTCAGAGACCACTCGTGAGGCATGAGAATAGCTAGGCTGAGCCTGTCCGCTATGACGTTGGACCTCCCAGGGATGTGCATCGCAATCAGAAACCGTTGGTAGGAAATCACTCACTGCCAGAGTCTGAGGGCTTCTCGGCATAGGGGGTAGGACCTGGTCCCGCCCTGCTTGTTGATGTACCACACCACTGACATGTTGTCGGTTTGAATTGCAATGGTCCCAGAAGGAAGAGAGTCCTGAAGAGCTTGCAACGCTAAGAGCACGGCTCTCATTTCTAAGACGTTTATATGCAGATGGTACTTGTGAGACTGCCAAGTGCCTTGGACTGTCCTGCCCTGATAATGCCCCCCCACCCTATCAGGGAGGCGTCCGTGGTCACTGTGGCAACCGGAGGGGGCTGAATGAAGGGTCTGCCCTGAGACACTAGCGGGGAGACCATCCACCAGGAAAGGTGCCTTTTGCATGCTTCTGTAATCATGATCATGTGAGACATGGGAAGCTGTTGGAAGGACCACTGAGTGAATAGAAGCCACTGCAGGATTCTCATGTGAAAGCGGGCCAAGGGTATCAAAAGAATTGCTGCTGCCATAGAACCTAGAGTTTGAAGGACGTACCTGACTTGTACCCTTTTGCAGTGCATGAGGACTTGAACTTGCTGGCGGATTGTGGACACCCTGTCCGAAGGTAGATTTGCGAACATGCTCCTTGTATTCAAGTCTGCTCCTATACAAGTAATAGATTGACAGGGCAACAAGGCAGATTTTTCGAAATTTATGGTGATGCCTAGTTGGGAGCAAATTGAAATTGTATAGTCCTTGGCTTGAAGGAGTTGAGGCCTGGTAGAAGTAAGGAGCCAGTCGTCTAGATATGGAAACACCTGGAATCCTTGACGTCTCAGCTGAGCCGTGACTACTGCCATACATTTGGTGAACACCCTGGGGCTGTGGTGAGACCAAAGGGCAGAGCTCTGAACTGGTAATGATTGGCTCCCAGCCAGAAGCGAAGGAACCTCCTGGAGCGTCTGTCCATTTTGATATGATAGTACGCATCCTGGAGATCTATAGAGCACATCCAATTGTCCTGACCCAAAAAGGGTAGAATGGACTGTAGCGTGACCATCCGAAACTTTGTTCTTTAAACAGACTTGTTCAGTCTGCTGAGATCCAAGATAGGTCTCCAGTCCCCTGTCTTTTTTGGTACCAAAAAGAACCTTGAGTAAGTTCCAGATCCGTGTTGGTCTGCCGGGACTTCCTGGATGACGCTCTTTTTTTCTAGCAGTTTTGAAACTTCTATAACTGCTTGGTCCCTCAGATTGGGTGGAACATCTGGGGGGGACTTGCATGACGGTAAAGGGGGCTGAACGAATGGGATTCTGTAACCTCCGGATATTATTGAATGTACCCATTTGTCTTGCGTTATGTTTAGCCAGGCTGCTGGGTACAACAAAATTCTTCCCCCGACTGCCTCCAGAGACGGACAGTCGGACAACCCCTCAAGGATGTTGAAAGGGCTTGTCAGAGAAGGATTCTCTACTGCCCTGGTTCTGCGGACCCCCCTCTGCCACGAGGGTGGCGTCTACTATTATTATTTCCTCCTCTGCCCCTGGAGGAAAAAATCACTACGTGTGTCAGGCAAAGAGCCCTGGGATTTCTGAAACCACATCTTTCCACTCTTCTGACCCTTGGGGTATGGTCTAGAGGGGGTGGAAAAATGGACTCCTACAGCAGAGAGAGTCTTGCCTTCCTGCTCACACCTAGTAAGAGTGTCTTTCACCTGTGGCCCAAAAAGAAAGGAACCGTCAAAGGGAGTGTTGGTAAATGATGCTCTGAAGGGTTCCGCAAAATTAAACAGCCGCATCCATGCTCGTCTCCGAAGTGCCACACCTGTGCCTGCGGCTCTACTTGCCCCATCGGCTGCATAGGAAATGAGCCTCACGGAGAAGTTGACTACTGAGTTAAGGGTTGCCAGCTGAGAGGCCATTTTAGCCTGAGCCCCTTCAGCTGATGGATCCTGTAGGGTATCTCCGAGCTCTTTCAGGAGATCCCTCTGAAGCCTGGTGAAATGGCATAAGTAATTCAGTGACCTCATGGAAAAGGTCGCTGAAGTGAATATTCGCTTCCCATATCTGTCCATGGTCCTGGACTCCTTGTTAGGAGGATGGACAGAGGCAGAAGTTTCAGCCAACTCCTTTTTAGTAGCTGCTGCTACCACCATGGCGTCCATGTGAACACCCTTAGTAGGGAACTGTTTTGTCAAGGGGAGCAGTAATAAACTTGACTGGTCTCCTTGGGTTTGGTTCCACTGTATCCGGGGCTGGCCAAGCCCTTCGAGCCACCACAGACATTAGTGGATCGAAGGGAGGAGAAACCCAGGAGGTGGAGGGTCGGGATCCGAATGCATCCAGGAATACAGCTTCTTCCTTGGTACGGGCTAGGGTATTCCAGTTCCCCCTCTGCTTAAGAATTTCAAGGATGTCCAAGGAGGAAACATCTTCAGAGGGAGATCTCAGGGACCCTTCCGACTCATCCAAATCCGTATCCCAAGTGACAGACTCAGGGGAGTCGATGTGCTTCCTCTTCCACTGGAGCATTGGTTCCCCATGCTTGGGGTCTGGAGGAGCGACAGAGGTTGACGCAGGCACCACAGGGGATGGAGCTAGTGGGGCCGAAGTTGGAGCTGGCTGAGAGGCCAGCACACACCTTATGACATCAAAGGCGTGTCTGCCATGATGCAGAGAAGGCTCCGAGGAAACCGGAATCCTGCTCTGCACCAAGGAAGATGGTTCCGAGGCCGATGTAGGAGCCGAGTTCACCTGCGCCGAAGCTCCGAGAGGGAGAACGGTGTCGGACAAGGGTCCGATGCTACTCACCCCCCTCGGAGCCGATGAGGGAGTCTCGGCGCCCAGATCCCTCGAGGGAAAGTACCATCGAAGGGATTGGAGCAGACGATGGATCCGAAGGAGAAATTGTTATTGGAGCCATGACTTGGACCCCAACAAACTCCGGCTCCGAACTCAATGGAGTTGGAGGAGGAATATCGATAGAAACAGATGGAGCAGACACCTGTTGTGGAGGGCTGGGCAACATTTTGGCCAGTGCCTGTGACTTCAACAACCTACTGACCACTCTCTCCACATCATGGTCCGAGAGCCTGGAGGAATGAGAAGAGTGGGAAGATCCATGACTGCGGTCACTTTGTAAGAGGGGAGACCGAGGAGCCGAGTGTATGGACTCCAATGAAGGGGACCTCAGTCTCTTGCGAGTCCTTGATGGCTCCGAGGGTACTGGTGGAGCCTAGGAGGCAGTCTTCTCGGTTCCAGCCGGAACTGAAGGAGTAGACAAGTCTTGGGCCAAAGACGGCTCCGAGCTGGGTGCCGACGATTTGGCTGGTTTAGGAGACTTCACCTGCTGAGCCTTGGCTGGTGAATCCTGGGGCTTAAGAAGGCTCCTCAATATAAGTTTGTTTCTGCGCTCCTGCAGAACTCTTGGGCTGAATGCATGGCATACAGAACAAGAGTCCCACAGGTGAACTGCTCCTAAGCAGTAGACGCAAGAAGTGTGACCATCTGTCAGACATTTTCTGACAGCATGAATCACACTTCTTGAATCCCAAAACCTTGGATTCTTTAGACATAATCAACAAATAGCAAAGACCACACTAAGCTATAAATCACAGCTAATGTAACTATTTTAGTAAAGGGCTAACTAATAAGACTAGCACTAACACTACCACAAAAGACCACAAGAATACTACAAACAAAAGAAATATATAGTTTTTTTTTTTTGAGTAGGAAGCCTCTAAGTTAAATGGTTACCTCGTAATAGGTGGGGGAAGGGGCAGAGTAGATGCAAAATTACCAGAGTCACGTGCATGTTTGATAGTTTCTAGAAAGGAGAGCGGTGGTGGTGCTGTGCCTGGGTCTATATCCATGTTGTGTGGGGGTTAGCAGCTGATTGTCTATGAGGTAGAGAAGGAGTTGTAGGTGAATACATTTTTCAAAAATTTTAGAGATGGGGATAAGATAGCAATTGGTCAGAAGTTTGCCCCTTTGTGAAGGGGAATAATAAAGGCTTTTTCCAAATAATAAAGTTTTTTTTTCCCAGAGTAGGGCTACATATGATTCTTGAATTGAACGATTTATTAGGACTGAAATAGGGAAAGTGCTGCCATCGGCAGCTAGCTTAAGAAAGCTAAATGCAAGGTCATCTGGGGCATTTGAGCCTGATTTGAGTTTTTGTAGGATTTTTTTTTATGGTGGAGATACAAATAGGTTTTAATAGTAAATGAGGGATGTTGAGTAGTTTCAGTGCTTGAGAGGGTTAAATTAGGAGTGGTGGATGGGACTGAAGTTGGAGCATTATTTGGAAAGGATGAGGTGAGTTCGGCTATTAAGTCAATGAAGGAGTGAAATGATTAGCCAAGGAATGATTAGGGGAGTTTGGATCAGGGTAGGGGTTGTCTTTTTTACCAGGATGGAAGAGGGAAGAGATATTATTTCAGAACTTTTTGGGGTTGGTTTTGTGATTGTTTTGCAGTATAGAATAGTAGGACTTGTGGTCAGCGGCAATTTGTTTTTTTGAGTTTGTTAAGAAGTCGCTTATGTTCAGTCAGGGAAATGGGAGTTTTGTATTTCTGGTATTGTTTCCATGATTTGTCTCGGAGATGCATGAGGGTTTTAGTTTCCTTGGTTATCCAAGGGACAGTGTTGCATTTGACTCTGTTCTAAATGGGGCAAAGCTATTTAACAGGTTGGTAAATGTAGTATTAAAGTAGGTAACAGCAATGTCCAGGGGGAGGATTTTTATGAAGTTCCAGTTAGTGTGTTTTAGTGAGTCAGAGAAGATTTGAGGGTTGAAGTTTTTAGTGATTGAGTAGAGATGTAGTTATGATATAGATGCAGGGGGGAGGGTGAGCAATGAGCAAAATCCGGGAAATGGTCACTGAGGTATTCGGGTAAGGTACCACTGTCAGAGCTAAAGTGAGGATGAGAAACTAGTATCCAGTACAGAATGCTACCAGAGTAGTTGTCATTCGAGGGTCTATGGTTAGGTGAGTTAGTTAATTGGGTGAAGTTATACAAGTCAATATTTTGGGAGGTTGTGGGAGATTTTATAGTAGTCCAGTTAATATTAATGTCACTTAGGATTATAGTTTTGTTGTGTATGTTAGAGGAGAACCAGGAGAGGATATCCTCTAGAACAGGGATGTTATCACCTGGTGGGTGATATAGGGCTGCTAGGCATATGCTTTTGTGGTTATTAATTTTTAGGAAAGCTATGGTTAGCTCAACAGTAGAGAATTGGGGTGTAGACTTAGTATAAGGCATCACTGATAGGGAGAAAGAAAACAAGAGAGCTACTCCTCCACCTTTATGGGTTCTGTCATTTCTTATGATACTATAGTTGGGAGGAGTGATTTCAGAATTTTTTTTATGGGGGTTTAACAAAGTTTCGGAGAGAATGTCAGGGTGATTGTGGAGGAGACAGGCATAGAAGTTGTGTATTGCTGCATAAGCTTTGAGTGTTTAATGTAGCAAAGAGGAAAGTTCTATGGGATGTGAGAGGAGATGGTAAGGGTGTGTTAGGTGGCTAGATGTGGGTCCAGGGTTGGGACATATGTCACCAGAAAGAAGGGTAGAGATAAGTTGAAGGAGGTGGGAGAAAATGTGTTTGGAATGCTTAGTATTAGAGATGAGGTTATGGAGGTAAGCATGGTTTAAATAGTGAGGAATGGAGACAGTTTTTGTTGACAGGAATAAGTTTTTGGATGAAAAGAGTGTCATTGTAGTTGTCGAGATGGGGAGAAATGTAGGTAGTGGAGACTTCTATTTGTTGGGGGTATATAGAGTTTGTATGAAAATAGGGGGAGAGAGATATGTTGGGAGGCTTGCGAGATAGTGAAGGAAGGAGAGGAAGACAGGAAGTACTATTAAGGGTAGAATTAATGTGGGTCTGGGTAAGCATGATAGTTTATGGTTGTCTAGGAATAGTGGGGAAGGGTGGAATTAATTAGTAGGGATTGACAATGGATTGGGTTAGTTAGTATTCCTAGCTAGGAGGAGTACATTAATAAGGGGAATGATAGGTGGGAAGTGGAGGGGAAAGGTTAATGATATGGGGTGAGTAAGGAAGGTGAAGATGAATCAGTGGGTGGGGAAAATAGTGATTGGCTGAAAGTGGAGTGGAAGTGATTATGGGGATATCAGAATAGATGGACTGGGGCGGATGGAAACTGGGGGTAGGGGAGCGGAGTGAGCCTGAAGGGCAAACAGAACAGGTAGAGCCAAGGAGGAGGAGGAGATGGGGGTGCTCAAGAAACCAATTTGACACACAGGTACTATGATTATTATTGAGTTGATGATGAGCACAGAGATAAGTCTGATTATGGAGTTATACTGTAGCCTAAACCTCTGGGAATATCCAGTAACTAACAAAACTGAAATGGACAAAGTACTTTAAAAGGCAGACTGCAACTGCTGGAGCAGCTAAGTAAGCAGAATTATACATATGGAGGGTGGGGAAAATCTACTATTAGTAATACTAAATGAAGAAATCAGTGAGAATGGGGCACAGAGCGCATTGGGGATGCAAAGTAAGAGACTGAATGGTATGACGAGGGTATATACTGCCACCTAGTGGCAACATAGCAAGAACAATGCACACTTTCAAGAAACGGGCAAGGGAGGTAGCAACCACCGGCATGGGAGATTGGGAATGAAGACTGCAGTAAGAATGCCAACGTGCACACCTCAGATCACTTGTGATGCTCCTTAAACAGATCAAATAGCAGTGACAAGTTAAAACTACATACACGCTGTTATCCTTGCAAAGATAGTTCTTTTAGAATGCTGAACAGAGCCAAAGGAATGTTAGTCCCAGGAGGTCTTGTTAGGTCAACAATGTTAAAATAGGATGGGGAGCACCCAAGGTGAGAAAGAAAAATAGACCTGAGCAAGTTGTAAAAAAACAAAAAAAAAGGGAGAAACAGTTAGGATTGAAAGGGAGTAAAACAGCAGGGCATACAGATTAACACAATATGAACTAAGAGGATAGGGGAAATGAAAAAGAAGAAAAAAAGAGAGTACAAATATAGAAAGGTGGAAAATGCCAAAATGGGGAATGAAAGGTGGAGGAAGAATAGGTTGAGATTTAGAGCAGCACAGGGAGCTAACATGTTACTAAGTTAGAATGTTAGATTCAGATTACAATTAGCAAGTTGGCACCTAGGTAATTAACATCTGCACATTCAGAGATACATTAGGTATATGAGAGACTTAAAAAACTTCATATATTCCACAGAATACTGGTTTCTGAATGCTCAGAGACACAAGTCTAACAACACATTAAGACCAATAAACTAGACTCCATTAGCCATTTCACACTTTGGTTAGACTCATCAACCCAGTATAAGTTTAGAAACTAGCTATGCTTGAAATGCTTAGCTTACAGAAAGCCTAAAGTCCATTCAATTATATGAGGAGTTGGTTTGAAATTAGGTCCAGACCAAAATAAAAACATAGCTAAAACAAAGAGGATCTGGCTAAAGAACACACAACAGCTGATATTACAGCTATAACCAAAAGGAATTGTCTAAATAGCCCCAACAGCTGCTGTATTAGCTTAACTCTAGGAAAGATCTTACTAAAACCAAAAAGATGTGGCTAATAGCGCCAATATCCATTACAACAGCTAAACTTAAAAAGATCTGGCTAAAGGTACCAACAGCAGTTGTAACAGCTTCCTCCAGTTGCTGGCTCTACAATTAGCCACAAAAACAGCTATATCAGTTATGATCATCAAAAAGATCCTGTGTCAGACTTAAGCAGCTGTCAATACAACTAGTTTCAGTCACTTGCGCTCAAGTGTATTCCAACCTCAGCTCATACTTTTTAAAAGGTTTGGGACATAGGGACCCTAGAGCTTTGGTTTGAAAAGAGGGTCTTTCAAATGATAGACAGACAAGAACATTTTTTCTTATATCTTTTCTTTGAGACAACTCCCTTGCACAAGTGGTAGGGCAGAGTATAAAATGGCCAGTATGGATTAGGATGGAATTATTTGATAATAATGAACTGCAGGAGGAAATTCTGGGTGCATTGGGAAGTGCTGAGAACAGCACTCTTGACTGGAGCAATACTAATTTCATGAAATTTAATCAAACACTAGATAAGGAATGATGTCCATTCCCATCACAAACCCAAACCATTTGGAAAAAATGAAAGTGAGGTTTAACTGCAACCTGGCTACACAAACAACCAAAATGAAGCAGCCTTTGCCTGTTTAAAAATGGCAGTACAAAAGTAGTTTCCTCTGGTCTGATCATGCCTCCTAAAACTTTATAAGGATTCAATGCAAATGGTTAATATTCAAATCTAAAGCGTTGTTTGTACAACAGACATGACTTTCTACATGACGATTCTAAGTGCTTCTAGAAAAAAAACACATAATGAAACTATTCTTTCTCCCTATGATAGTAGACTTCCTCTTAGAGAACCACTAGAGATCACTGCAATATTTGCTAATTACTTTAAATCAAAGGCTAGACAGCTCAAAATAATTCTGGCCTGTCAACAAATTTCAGTTCACGAAGTCTCACAAACCAAAGTCATTCAGTGAATTTGGGGACATTCACTGCTATGGAAGTGTGGAGTCAGATGGCCACAACCCTAAATTTCTCTGTGCTTGCAGCACTTTTATTGTAATTTCACTAATGTGGATCTATGTTATGTCACAGAATGGCCACATTGTCGAATGTCATCTCATTGACAATGCAGTCCATTGGATTGTTCTGACTGAAATTGCATTATGGTAGGGATCAGGACATTTGCCCTTTTCTCCACTGCAGTGCAATCTTGGAGTTGTTATATATAATTAGTCGGGGATGGGAAGACACAGCCCCCATGTGGGGGGATTGGACAGACTGCATTGTCGATGAGATAATGTTCAACAATGTGACCGTTTGATGATATGACAGACTCCACTAATGCACATCATGATTATCCTAGCCCTTTCACAAAGATATGGAATGTATCAGATGTAACACTCACATCAAGTGCCGGGTCAAGTAATCAGCTTAATCATACAGACATCTATATACTCTCTGCTTTCACAATATGAACCTATTTAATCTTTCCTTGCATCTCATAAGACAACTCAGAATATTAGAATTTACTTAAATGCTATGGTTTGAAATAGGATCTTGTTCCTATGTTTTATATTTGCATTTCAGTTGTTTTTTATCCATTGGCTTTACCTGAGGACCAGAAAAACAGTAACCAAGAAGAAGAAAAGAAATAAAAACAAAGAAGTGAAGGAGGAACCATAAAAGTACAGTGAAAAAAAACTTTTATTGTAAAATACTATTAAGTAATTTTGCCCCTCAAGTAACTGGGACTAAATCAGAGTAAAAACACACTTCCTGAAAAAACATTACATTTAAAATAAGAACCAAATACCACTTTGAGAATCCTAAATTATTTAACTGGTAATGCAGCCCTAAAGCACTACAGTACAGTAAAAAAATTCCTCATAAAGCACTATGATGTAAAGCCACTATTCCAAAAATTATACATTAAAAATTCGGAAAAATCTACTGCCAATAATTAGCGGACCGGAGTTCCGCTGTGGCGACCCCTTACTGGGAAAAAGCTGAAAGACAAACAACCTATATCCTACATTTTAGGACACTAATCAAAGAAAAATGATCCTTAATGCCTGGTGTTACTATTGCATTTAATCATAACTGCCACACTAATTCTTTATACTCCAAAGTTGTTTCCACATCACTGCCTCTCTCACAGTAAAATACTATCTAGAACAAAATATAAACTTTTTGAAGGCTTGGCAAACCAGTGTCTACTTAAAGTGCTGGTGGTGTTTTATTTTCTGACTTCACAGATATGTCCTCAATTCTCTCTCAATTTCCAAGTAGTTTTCCCAATGTAAAATGCTGGGCTTGACATACATACCACTACATAAACAGCCCCAGTGGTATAGCAATGAAAATGACCAGGACATGAATAGTCCTTATGTAACCTTCTATATTGGCAAAGTCCACCACTGATATAGATTTACAGAAACTACATGTTTCACATTTTCTCGTTAACTTTCTCCTAGAATGCATAAAATTGTAGTTAAAGGCCATTTCAAGGATATCTTTTATATTGCTTCCCTACTGTACACAATAACTGTTGTATCACCCAACATCCTTTTTTAAATCATAATCAAAAGATAAATTTCAAGCATTTTTAACAATAGTCGTAAATATGCAAACATCCTTACTGAATGGTCAAACCAATGCGGTGCAATCAGTCATGACAAGTAAGCTCCTTGGGCCACATTCACGAAGGCTTGCACGGAGTCTAAGAGTAGTGTAAGACTTCAGACAGGCAATACGTCTACCCAACGATTCAGCAATAGCCGGCAGGGGCGTGCATGAGAGCTCCTAAAACTACTCTTGCACGGACAGTGTTATGATAGGCAACTTACCTCATTTGCTGCTGAAAGCTATGCAAATGAGGTAAATGTTTGATCCAGGCAACACTAAACTGTCCGTGGAAGAGTAGAGTTATTTGCAGAAACGTACTCCGTTGGTAACAGAGTACCGTTCTGCAAATAGCAAAACGGAGCTATGACAGCTCCAAATAAAGGATGCATCCAGTTGAGGAAGCATGCCAATGGCCAAATATAAGGCCATTGGCATTTTTATAGGTTGAAAATTAATAAAAATCAATTTTTATTTTTTTTCCCCGATCTCCAATGTTTAAGCATAGCGCAGTGCCGCGCAAACATGCTGAGCTTTAAAAAACAGAAAATAAATAAAAAATAGCCAAAAATAGGCATTCTTATTAAAAATATTATTCTGCCATGCAGGTGAATGGCAGGCTGAAGACAACATGGCTACTGAGTAGTGGTTGCTAAGGGGGGAAGCTCAGTTTGAGAGATGTAGGCAATCCTATGCAAATGAGGATAAGGATAGTGAATCCCAATTTTCCCTGGCATGTGAGCCATGTCCCTAGAGTGCAAGTGTAGGAGTAGCGGAGAAGTAGAGTAGAAGATAGGTGACATCATGAGGGGGTATGTATGAAAGACTGTAAGCTTATTGGAGCAGAGTGGCTTGTGTTTGCTCTGAGTTGCTCAGGATTGGAAGAGGCATGTCTACAGTTGTCCTAGCTGAAACCCAGAAACCGAAGGTGTACGCCGTGGCTATATATGAAATTTCTTGCAAATGTGCTTACACTGTGTGTGCACGTGTGCACCCGTCTAAGCCTGTGCATGCTCGTGTGCACGTGTCTGCGCGGCGCTGCCCCTTGTGGAAACAGAAAGGGAAAAGGAAGGAAAAGTAGTAGGAAGTTAACCAAGGAGAACTAGCAGAGCTGCCAGGTGAAATAAATCAGAATCAGCCAATTACACAGGCAGTACACTAGCCCAGCCCAGCACTTAAAACTCTGCAAACAACATTCCTCCATGTTTTTCTCAAAAACACTGCAACACTGCAGTATACAAAGAGTGAAAACTTAAAAAGCTTAACTCAGACAAAAAAATGTTAGGGGCTGCCATTGCTATTATAAGCCAACATGTGCAAGATGCTGAGGGTGGTGCCATTGCGAATGCTGCTGAGCAACTCACAGTGAGGAGACAGAGAAGAGCATGCAGACCCAGGGTAACCTACCAGGGGCTACATGGGCTGGAAATAGTGGAGTGCTATAGAGTGGACCGAGACCTCCTGCAGCAAATTGTTGAGCTGTGCAGGCCACGCCTCACACAGAACCAACAGAGGGTAACTCATCCCAGTGGAAACCAAGGTATGTGTTGGCCTAAGAATACTGGCAACAGGTACCTTCCAGACACCAACTGGTGATATGATGGGAATTTCACAGGCATCAGCATCCAGGGTACTGCACAAGTTCCTGAATGCCATATCAGCGATCATGTATATTTCCCCAATTCCCGAGTGGCATTGGCCAGCAATATGTGTCTTTTCCAGCAAATAGCGGAATACCCTGAGGTAGTGGGTGCAATAGATTGCACGCACATACACATCAAAGTACCAGCCGGTGAGCGGGGTAGTGCCTACATCAACCGCTAGGGCTTCCCATCCATCAACTGCCAGATCGTGTGCAATCGCAGGGCATAATACTGAATGTGTGTGCTGGCTGCCCTGGAAGCTACCACGATTCCCATATCTGGCATCTGACTCAGCTGTACCAGACATTTGCCAATGGGGACATCCCTGATGGCCACCTAGTGGGGGATGCTGGATACGCACTGGAGCTGTGGCTGATGACACCCATCAGAAATGCACACACCTGAACAAGAACTCCATAATGAGGCACACGCACAAACACTAAATGTAATTGAGTGTGTGTTTGGGATGCTCAAGTCATGGTTCCGGTGCCTGGACACATCTGGTGGAGACTTGCAGTACTCAGCAACTACATGTACCCAAATTGTCATGGTATGTGCCATGCTACACAATATGATCCTGTGAAAACAGTTGCAGCAGGAACAGCATGGGGCAGGGACAAACAGCCCCCCCCACCATTGCCAAGGTCATCGCAGGCAGAGGGTGACTCGGAAAAACAACCTGAGCCTGCCCCAGTAGGCAGCTTTCCCAGTATGCCTTGGTAAGAGGCAACACATAGCACACTGGCTCAGTAGGAACCCTGGAAATGATACCTCTCTCTGACTCGCACAAAATAAAAGGGATGCTTAACTTGACACTACCTGTTTTCAAACATGTATAGGGAGTGTACTATGTGCATCCGACATAGGCAGCTCTGCAGCACCACCTGAGGCATGATTGCCATGTTTTAAGCAATATAAAAGCAGTGCTAAGCAGCTTTTACCACTTTATAGCATATTTAAGCACAACTGCGCGGAGCTGCGCACCGCGTAAACTAGCGCAACATTGGGCAAAGTCAGGCAAAGTCGAGCAAAGTTGGGTAAACATGCTCACACCTGCTTTACTGTTCCTTAACCAGTCAGGTCTGCCCAGCAGGAAAATAAAAATCAGTGACAGGGCTCAAACTCAGGATACTGTGCACTATAGTCACAGTACTGAACCACTAAGTCATGACAGCATTTCACTGGCAGAGACACAGCAGGACAATTGAAGACTAACGCAAACACAAACAAATGCTGTATCATGCCTTCTGAACTTCCCCCCAGGCCTATGCAGACAGATAACAGCAGGCCAGGCAGTGTCATGTGGGTTGGGTAGGCCATGAAGTCACAAACTAATATATGTGAAATTGGAAGCTAAGATCTATAGTACAGTAGTATGCCTCAAGCCAGTATGATAGGCAACAGTACAGACTGAAATGGAGTACCTGATATAGCAGTGCAGGCCTAGCAAATGTGTACAAGTGTCAGGTGAAACCCTCATCCTATGTACACCCGCAGTAACAATCATGTCTGCCCCCCGGTTAAAAATGTACAAATAGCTGTCCCCCCTGTATGTAGAAATGTTGATAAGTCTATGCAAAGTGACTCATGGAAGCCCTGCAGGCACAGCGTGCTTTCCTGACGACGTACAACACAAAGGTGAGCCCTGAAGTAAAAACCAACTTGATTTTTCACATACATATAGTATATATGTCCATACTGGGCATGCTCACACAAACAAATTTAGCTATTTTCAGACAGCAACATACTGAAAGGTCATACTGGGCATGCTCACGCACTTAGGCCATGTCTGAGTACAGCAGTGGGCCACACATCTGGCAATTGCAGTTCTTACCCCAGAAATATGTCACTATTCACCAATCCTGCCTTGCGCACAGTGATATGAAAACAGACCCATATAATATATTGGACACCTGCCATAATCAAACTATGTACTACAAGTACTTAAGTTGTTCAAAGAAAGTGAAAATTCAAAGATCATCAATAAATCTCCGATCAGTATAATCAATAAACAAAGAGCACTCCTAACATTATCTAATCCATGTTCTGGCAAAAATATTCTCAGAGAGTCCATAGAGAACCATGAAGCTTTCTTTCGCTATGTCATAAATATCAATATCAATAAAGAGCATTAGCAGCCTGAAATACATGCCATACACAGACTGTCTCAAAATGCTCCAGCTGTACTCTCTAGCATATCACCTACTCAGAGGTGATCTCTGCCTAACATACAAAGCTGTCAAACACAGAGCTGTTGGACATGCTCCATGCAAAACACTCTCAATCCCTCTGCTCTTCGGCCACAAAACCCAGAGTGAAATACAAAAGGAAGGGGTGCATCCATTTACCTTATGGATACCCACACCTTCAGGTTAGTGGCACAGCGTGAGGCCTTGGAGACCATGCAAGTGCAACTAACATTGGGCAAAGCTACTTATCAGATTGTAGCCTGCTACAGATTACCTACCTTATTCTCAGGAACCTCACTCAGTATTCCTGAGAACAGTGGAAAATATAAAGGTCCTACCAAACACCATTATATGAGGAGATTACAACTACCCAAACATTGAGTGGGAGAATTACTCATGTACAACATCCTTTGCCCAATGTTTCCTAGAGTTTAAAAACTCAAACGCCCTGGAACAGCTGGTCGCCATGCCCACTAGAGGTGACAACATACTGGACCTGATCATCACCATGGGGTACCAGTGTTCCACAACAGAGATAAACCCCTCGCTGTTAATATCAGATCATAAAGTAATCACACTGGACATCCACATCCCACTCCCCCCCAGTCAAGGAAACCACTGTGAAGTCATTTTCAAAAGCAAACTGCACACTTCCCAAGACCAAAGTGGAAAGTTCCAAACCCCCCTTGTTATAGGATAACGCTATACAATCTGCCGAATCATTTACAAGTGCATTCTATGTGAATCTAAAGGGATGCATGGATCGTGACATCCCAAATAAAACAAAGACACACTCCTCCAAAAATAAGAAACCAATCTGGTGGTCATTGCCCATAAATAAGCTATACAACAGAAGAAGGAAATGAACACATGATAGAGCAAACTTCACAAAAGGAAAGGCATCACTGATTATTAGGAAGAAACAATGATCGCTCATAAAATAATCCAAGGCCAGTTTCTAAAGACAAATTTCCAAGGAATGTAAGAATAACAACCACAAAGCCCTCATTAGCTATACCAAACATTTAGGTGGCAACTGTCCAATATGCTGTCAGCTACTGCAAAATGGCAAAAGATACACTGAACCAACTGACAGTGCCCACATCCTGGCGGACAAGTTCAGTGCAAACTCCCCCCCATCACCCCCAAAAGGGCCTGTGTCCATCCCAGAAGAATGCAGAGCCCCAGACTTCATGGACATGCAGGTAAAAACAGCCCTCTCCAAAGCCAAGAACACAGCATCAATGGGACTGGATGGTGTCCCAGGCTGCGGCTTGCACCAGCCCCAAAAGGAACTACACCCTCACCTACATTTACTGCCCAGACAACCTTACCACAGGCTATGTACCCAAAGAATGGCATACAGCAACAGTCATCCAGCTCCAAAAAGGGGGTGCCACAACAGAACCTGGAAACTATTGCCCTATAGGCCTACTCAGCCTGGTCTGCAAAGCTATGGAGCAAATTATCATGGAACCCATAAACAGAGACATTGGGAACCTCCAAGACACTGGACTCTACCCACCTTGGCTTTGTTAAAGGCAGATCCTGCATCCTAAACCTAGATGACTTCTTTGAAACAGTTACCAAGGACATAGATGGAGGTGAAAGTAGTCCACACAGCCCACCTGGACCTCACTAAGGCCTTTCAACACCATTCCCCACTCTGGCATCATGGACATGCTTACCAGCTTGAACATTAACAGCTATGTCACTGGATGGGTGGCCGACTGGCTCACAGATCAAACACACATGTTCAGAGTTGCAGGTGCCATGTCCGACTCTAAACCAGTCACAAATGGCATCCCACAGGTCTTGGTCCTGGGACCCCACCTGTTCAGTAGATACTGCTCAGAGGTACAGGCAAGCACAGGAGGAGTATGGCTGAACAAGTTTGCAGATGACTGCTAACTGTTGTCCATAATCAACTCTACGGCTGACACAGACATCCTCCAGAAGGGTCTTACAGAGACAGATACCTGGTGTCAAAACAATGCCCTCAAGCAGAATGCCAAAGAATGCATAGTCATCCCCTTTGGATAAAACAAAGTGCACACAAAGTACCACATAGGTGGTAATCCAGTATGTACAGAGAATGTAATTATGGCCCTGGAGACCCAGGTAGATAGTAAACTCTCCTTTGATGATCACATTGCCAAAGTGTTTAGAAATTCCTTCTATGTAGCCTACCTAATGCAACCCACTTTGTCTAGTCTGATGATGTCACCATCCTACAAATATACCTGTGGAAAAAAGAACTCCCAGTAAAGTGTATAGTGCATCATGTAAATGCGTACTGCTCCAGTATCATAAAGTAGTTAGGTAAGGGTTTGAATCCTGCACTTCACAACTGTAGAAGTGTGCGTGTGGGTGTGTGTGTGTGTATCTCCTTGGAGAGGAGCAACCTTTTTGGAGACTACTAAAACACCTTGAAAGTGGTATACTTATCTTTGTCAAGTCTGATGATGTCACCATCCTACAAATATACCTGTGGAAAGGAAAACTTCCAGTAATGTGTATAGCACGTCGTGTTAATGTGTACTGCTCTATCATAAAGTAGTTAGGTAGGGGTCTGAATCCTGCACTTGGTGAGTGTGTGTGTTCTGTGTGTGTGTGACACCGTTGGTCAATGTGTTGTGGGTTTTGCTTTTACTACTGTATGACATATCACTATGACAACAGTATGTGCATTGCACATGTTAGGTGGCTGTGTGGCAAATACATATACGTACATGTAACCTCAATTATTTCATAGGTGGGAATCCTGCTTTCTCCATGAACACATCTGTTATCTTTGCCAGAGTGTGCTGCTGCTTTCCAGACCTTAGGTCACATCTGTATGCTTGTGACAAGCTCAGCCACTGCAGTGATCCCTGGCCTCAGTCATCCGTGTCACACACATCATTATGGTTTCTATTGAATAGTGTGAGTGAGGGTTTATGCCTGAGGTATATTTCAGACCTGTTCTAATGCAGCAAAGTCAGTCAATGATGGCTATTCATTATAGGTGTACAACAACCTTTGTGGATATGCATGCAGACCCCTTATTGCTTATGTGATCCACCGAGGGACTTCAAAATAACTTTGGAAATGTGATTACCAAAGGAGAGATTACGTAACACTTGGCTGTATGTACACATCGGTACTTGTTCAACACATTGGGGGCTACTACCTATGTGGTACTGTGGAGATACTATGTTTTGTAAAGGTGGATGACTATGCTTTAGTTGGCTTATAGCTTTACAGCATGGGTTTGACAACAGGTATCTGTCTGTATGATACCCTTGTGGAGGATGTGTGTGTCATCTGGAGAATGCATTATACGCCACAGTATGCATTTCCAGACGTGGATGGATATATCCCTACTGTATTTGCTTGTACCTAAGAGAGCTATATCCCAAACAGGAGTGGTCCCAGGAATGGGTGCAGGTGAATACCACTGGTTACTGGCATAAGGATCCAAATGTTACTGTGTGTCCTACATCTGTGTGTCAGTTGTCAAGACATCTAACGATTGTTTATGGTCAGGCTGTTGAGGTTATGTATATTACCAGAATGCAAACCAATGACAGATGGTAACAGTATCACCCAGAGCACAGTGTCAAACCATGTCACACACGTGTACCCAAGTTCCAAAATGTGCGTAGTACAATGCATACTGGCCACCAATAGAAACTATGGAGTGTTAACACTGTGTAATACAGGGCATGTCACCCTGCCCATGTGTCCACTATGCACGTACATGCAGACAGTGCACCTCCACCATGTTCACAAATGTACACCTGCAAATCTGTGCTGCACACATCCCACACGTAGTGTCCACACTTAACACATGCTGCCAACACTACACACATCAGCCAAGTGGCATGTGGGCGGACAATACACTATTGGAATTAACACTGGTGTAAACAATACTACATTGACAATCATAGCTTTAATGCATCATGCCTGTTCAGCTACACCTTCAAGGATATCATTACACTTTACTGCTGACAACATGCTAACATTGCTATACTGCTATAAAGTCACCCTGTGCATCAGCACCATGTTAGCCTGTTCCTACATCAATGTTACAGATGACAGGAGGTGGCACAGGTTTCATCATATGCACAGGGTGTGTTGTTGGTTTTCCAGAGGCCTCAATTGAGCCATACAATCAACGTGTGTGCGTGTGTGTGTGTGTGTGTGTGTGTGTGTGTGTGTGGCCAAGAGTACTGCTATGGGTCAATGTTGATGTAATGTGTGCAGGTATGTGTTAGCCCTAGGTGTCTGGTTTATGTGTGTGTGCATCTGCATGCACACAGTTCCACCATGTGGCTGCCATATACGGGGATTTGTGGGACAGCCACAGACTGTACCTGCCAGACTTTACAGATCACAGTCTCTGGCTACGAATATGGTACCTGTGCCTGGCAGGGGTGCTGACAGTATCAGGTACTAAGCCAGACTGGGTACTATCCTCAGAGGTAGACATATGTACACTGGACCCAGGTCCCTGCTGGGACTGGCCAGAGCCACGTGGTCTTCTAGGATGGTCTATGGACAGCCCACCCCCAACACTGCTGGGGCTGGTGTTAGCACTACGGGAGTGGCTGTGACTTGAGGGACGTCCGCGGTGACTGCCAGCTGCTGATGTTGCTGGCATATGTCCACGTCGACGTCTCAGCCATCCTGCACTGTCCTGACACATGGACATGACATTGCTGAGGACATCTAATGTCTCACCCCAACATCTATCAGTGACCTCAGTGTAATTACGGATGGCACCAGCTAGGTCACAGATACAGTCATTTAAAGTGGTGTTGTGTGCCCTCTGTGCCCTTAGTCCCTGTCTGGTGTAGCGTTCCATACGTGCCTGTGCCTCCATGACAGCCTGGAACATGCGTGAGGTTGTAAGACCTGTGGCACATCTGCCAGGGGCATGATGACCAGCAGTGTTCTGATGAGAACCCCTGGACATCTGCCTATGTGGTACCATTCCAGACATCTGGGTATGGCGGCTGTGTCAGGGTGCGTGTGCCATAGATACCACACTGTCCTGGCCAATGCTGACTGTACACTGTCCCTCAGCTAAGGGCATTCATGATGGATGTATTGGCAGTATGACTGTGTGCATGGATGGGGGGGACACTTGTGTACTGTTGATTGGTGGCCCAACGACAGACCCTGGCAAACATGCCTGTGCCTCAACACACCTATCCTCATTATCACAATTTGTGTCAGTGACATCAAGTTTCCTGCTGCAGTGAACCAGCCCAACCTCAGCACCTGTGAGAGGAAGACAGGAAACACACTTTACGACCTTGTACATGATGTCGGAACACAAGCACAAATGAACAAATGCACACAAATACACTCCTCACTAAAGCAGACACACACACACACACACACACACCACCAGCAATCCAGAACATACTCAACAGCAGTTGATGGTGGGGTACAGTATCACAAGCCAAACAGTCATATCACACATGTCAGCATGCAGGATGCATGCTGCTCAACAGCATGCAGTGCGAGTGTAGACAGTCCTTGCTAACAGTATACATGGCTTAGATGCATGTGTGTTGTTGTTCAGTGATTGGCCTCACTCTGGAACGCAATGTGAATATGGACACAACATTGCTGTGCAAGTATTAAAAGCTCTTCAATGTCCCGTGCACCATCACTCACAGGTATACATACCATGGCTGGATGTGTATCTGTGTGCTACATAGATATCCATTTCTGATTAGAGCGTCTGTGTCTTTAGCAGATAATTGTGGACATAGGTTTAGCTCATGCATGCTATGTATACACACAGGATGAGTGGTGCATGTATACCTGATGGAATACCATTGCTCAACATAGCCATTGTACAGTGGTTATGGTGAGTCTAGAACATACTGTGGACATGCTAGTGCCAGCCATGACATGGCATGCTACAACACAACTGCAACATTAAACATAACATACCCAATGTGTGTCATGTGACCTATACACTCAATAGCATTACAAGACATATGTGTGTCACTTTGTGCAAATGGTGATTGCTATGCATATTGTGTATAGGTGCATATGTTTGCGCACACACAACATTGAGATGTATAGCAATGAATGCTATATGTAGTACTGTGGTTACTGTAACTGGATGGGGTGTAGTACCATAAGCCATCATCATGCAGCATCATGTGGTCACTCAAGGCTACTAATGTGTGCCAGACTGGCACCTATCATGCTGTACTTGAATTGCAGTACCATGGCTACATTTCACCATTTCACAGCCAGTTGTTACATGGGTTTGTAAGGTGCCCAATAGGGAGCATTGCCTAACATGAATGTGTTGTGTTGAGTGTTGCGCCACCCCTCGATAGGCCTCTACCCCTCAGGTATATTATGTTTGCTGTGTGGATGACATTTAGGATACTGGAGTGTGACCTTACAGTGGGTGTCTGAATACGCCATGTGTAACATATTAACTTGCCCTGCATCTGACAAAGTTGCGTATGTTGTGTGCATGTGTATTGACTCTGCCTATCCAATGTCCACTACAGTGTAGCCACAATTGTTTGGGATGCTCTGTGTATTGCATGTGTTTGAGGCAGCTACTCACATTACTGAGATGTGCATAGTCTCACAGCAAACATGCACAGCATGCATTATGCATAGGTGTGTTACATGTGTACATGGCCTACACCTCACCTATGACATGCACATTTTATTTGCAATATTAAATGTAGAACACACTCACCAGCATGGGTCTGCTGCCTTCTGTCACACCAGAGGGACCTACAAGGATACGAGACAGTTTTGTCAGTGGCAACAACTATGGCATTGCTACTGTGGGTTTGCAATCTTACAGAAGTACAATGGTTGACAGTCACAGGCCTACAGATTATGTTCCAAATTATCAGTATTGCACAACACCAGGCACCACCATCTTCTAACTACACAGTACACATTTCACATATGCATGATCTACCAATAGAGGTAACAGTAGTCTACAGATATGCCATGTTACCTGCACGCTCTGTGTGAACTTGCTAGGTGGCTCCGGCCTCCATGATGATACATGTGTGCTGCTGTTGTTGTTGGCCAGGAGCCACCAGGCTCAGGAGCAGCTCCTCCACTCTGGTGAGGGGGGGATGGATGTTAACCCCACCACCTGTGGCAAGCTGTTGTCTATGGACATCAGACGCACGCTGTCGGACATGTCTAAGTAAATCACTGCAGTGATATCGTACATGCCCATATGTCCGGTTATGCATACCTATGTAATTTACCCTACGGACAACTTCTTGCCACAGTGCAGTCTGCTCATGCTGGTCCTGACTGATTCTTGAGAAAAGCAGGGTGTAGTGCTAAACCAGACTGATTACTTCATCCTCAGCTGGACTATAGGTTGGGTTGCGATGGTAGGCCATGACCCTGGAAGACAATGAAACAATATGTGTGAGCAAGTCATGTGGCACACTTAACATTCTAAAGTACAGATATCACTTAACTGTTATATATAGCAACCTACTGGCTGTCAGAGACGACACACTTTCAATACCACATATCAGTGCTCAACCCACAATTGCCTGACAGTGCCTGGCACGCTCTATATATTAAACCATGTTCTGCACAGCAACAAAGAGAAACCAGTATATAAGACTATACAACAGTACATGGCAGACTGTATGCGACACAATGCACCACCTAGCCACAGGAGGTATATATCAAGCTAATGCATAAAGAAATATGTCATCCATTGCAATGATTGTAAATTCCAGTTACAGTATTACCAGTATACCACACTAGTTGTTGATGGCAAACCCCTGCCTAACATATGTGCACATTCGTGAATATAGGTGGCATACTGCTGTACTAGACTATACATGTTGCTAGATACGCACTTATATCCTGTAACACACATGACAGAGGGCATGTTACAGGCATACCCACACACACATCAGACATACAAGACACAAAGGTATGGCAACCTAGATGAGCTTTACCTGTGTACCATACAGTACTGTGTGTCAGTACTTACAAAACCTTATGCAAGAGGTATGTAATCTGAGAGGACTACAGGGAACACACAAAATAAGAAGTTATGTACCTACCATAACGTTCCATGTTAGTTGTCTTCTCGCCTTCTTTCTTGCTGGATGGGTTCGGAGCCGATCCTCGGCTCCGACTCGGCCAATACTAAAGCTCGAGAGCTAATTACACTGGCTCGAGGGTCCCCTATATCCCACAATGCTAGGCGGTAACTACTCAGATCTCATTTGATAGCTATACCAAGCAACCCTAGTCTCCATAGAATGGAGTAGGGAAACCCACCTCTAAACAGCCTGCGTGAAAGGTATCGCAGACCTAAGAAAGTAGAAAAAGAGGTGGAAGAACGTGTGGGAATGATGACTTCCAGAGGAAGAACACAAACTGAATTCCTGTCGGTCTGTCCAGGCTTGGGGGAAGGAGGGTGGGATGCAATAAAGAAGGCGAGAAGACGACAACATGGAACGTTATGGTAGGTACATAACTTCTTAATGTTAAGTTGCCCATCTCGCCTTCATTCTTGCTGGATGGGACCGCGTCCCTAGCACCTTATCCTGGGTGGCCTATCGGAACAGACTCTTGAGAACAGTTGAACCAAAATTGGCACGGCTTCTGGAAACCATGTCCAATTTGTAATGTGAAATGAATGTATGAGGAGAAGCCCAGGTGGCTGCTGCACAAATGGAAACTATTGGCAACCTATCCTGAAAAGCTACGGATGTAGCTAATGCCCTAGTTGAATGAGCTCTAGGTCTTGAGGGTAGTTTTTGATGTCTTATCACATAGATGAAGGTAATTGTAGAGATGAGCCATCTAGAGAGGGATACTTTAGTAACAGGAAGGCCCAATTTCCCTTCCGCATATGACAGAAACAATTGATTAGATTTCCTGAATTGTTTAGTCCTAAGTAATATCTAAGTTGGCGATGAACAGCCAAAAAATGTAGCTTTTGTTCCGACCTGTTTGAATAGTTAGGGGAAAAGACGGGGAGATCAATAATTTGGTTTAGGTTTACTTGAGAGGAAACCTTGGGCAAAAAGGATGGATTAGTACGGAGGGATACCCTATCTTTGTGAAACACTAAGCAAGGAGGACGACTGCACAGAGCATGGAGTTCAGATACCCTTCTCGCTGAAGTTATAGCTACTAGAAAAAGTGTCTTCCAAGAAAGCAACTTCAGAGAACATGAAGCTGCCGGTTCAAGGGGAAGGATTAAGGATGCCAGAACCAAGTTCAAATCCCATTGAGGCGGGGGATCTTTGATTGGAGGTTTAAGAAATACGCCCCTTAAAAAGGCTTTACAGAGTTTGTGAGCCATGATGCTAGACTCCGAGACACCAACATGAAAATTAGATATGGCAGCCAATTGAACTCTAATGGTAGATGCAGATGATCCTAAATGAAAGAGTTCTGCTAGAAAATCTAGAATAGACTGGATAGGTGCTGTAAAGGGATCTATGTTTTTTGACGTTGCCCAAAAGGAGAAGCGTTTCCATTTGCTACTATAAATCTTCCAGGTAAAAGATTTATGAGAGGCTATCAAGATATCTCGGACCGAGCAAGATATTGAGGGAAGCCTGGCTAAGGTTGGAATCGGAGAAACCACGCTGTGAGGTTTAGAGAAAGCAGAGATTGGTGCAGCTGACCCGATTGGTGGGTTATCAGATCTGGTACTGGGTCCAGATGCCAAGGCTGCTCCAAAAGGTAATGATGAAGAAATGGAAACCATATATGTCGAGGCCAGTAAGGGGCAATGAGGATCAATGTCACACTCAAGGCGATGGCTTTCTGAATTAGTTGAGATATCAGTGTAAAGGGGGGAAAGGCATACAGAAGTCCCCGGGGCCAATCGTGAACTAGAGTGTCTCTGGTGGGATGGCCTGGTAACGGGAAGAGAGTGAAGAAGTCGTGACACTTGCTGTTTTGGGGAGTAGCAAAAAGATCGCAGCAAGGCTGGCCCCATCTTAGGAATACTTCTTCTAGAACCGATTTCTTTAGAGACCACTCGTGGGGCATGAGAATTGCCCTGCTCAATTTGTCTGCAATAACGTTGGATTTCCCGGGAATGTGCATTGCTATCAGAAAACACTGAGAAGAGATCGCCCATTGCCAAAGTCTGAGTGCCTCTCGACATAAAGGGTATGATCTGGTTCCGCCTTGTTTGTTGATGTACCACACTACGGACATGTTGTCTGTTTGAATTGCAATAGTCCCAGTGGGAAGAGTCGTGAAGGGCTTGCAACGCTAAAAGCACTGCTCTCATCTCCAAGACATTTATGTGCAAGTGGCACTCGAAAGGTTGCCACGTGCCTTGGACTGTCCTGCCCTGATAATGCCCCCCCCAACCAATCAGGGAGGCGTCTGTTGTCAACGTGGTGACTGGGGGGGGAAGAGTGAAGGGTCTTCCTCAGAGAAGTTGAGGTGATGTGATCCACCAAGACAGTTGATTCTTGCATGATTGAGTTATCAAAATGGTATGGGACATCGGGAGCTGTTGAAAGGACCATTGAGTAAACAGCATCCATTGGAGGATCCTCATGTGAAAGCGAGCCAAGGGGAGAAGGGGAATAGCTGCTGCCATGAGTCCTAACACCTTCAAAACTAATCTGGCTTTGACTTTGTTGCATTGTAAGAGAAGGGAAACTTGTTTTTGAATATCTGACACACTCTGCTCTGAGTCTGGCTGAAAGATTGAGTGTGTTTAAGGTGGCGCCTAGAAAGGTAATAGATTGACAAGGCAGATATTTCGAAATTTATCGAAATGCCTAGAGCTTGGCAAGATTGGATGGTGAAGTCCCTGGATAGAAGCAGCTGA
This sequence comes from Protopterus annectens, assembly GCF_019279795.1. Taxonomy (NCBI): domain Eukaryota; kingdom Metazoa; phylum Chordata; order Ceratodontiformes; family Protopteridae; genus Protopterus; species Protopterus annectens. The sequence goes on from NC_056749.1 coordinate 363,560,394, forward strand.
TGTCTGGTGGTGGCGGTAAGGAGCCAGTCGTCTAAATATGGAAACACCTGGAATT